>NC_080062.1:10907209-10955886 GCF_026212465.1 Amaranthus tricolor | reverse complement strand
AATAGTGATGTGTGCCAAGATTCGTGTAGAACAAACAATGTTTGAGCTAATTTATGCGTGAAAGTGCCAAAAAGGTTTAAAAACGCATAAAATCGCAACTTAACACGTAATATCTACCATATGACTATGATTATCAACTCTAACCACTTCAACACAATAATATATGCGAAATAGTGTTGTGCACAAAGTTTCGTGCAAAACAAACCAAGTTTGAGCTACTTTATACGCAAAAGTGCCAAAAAAGCTTAAAAACGCATAAAATCGCAACTTAACACGTAGTATCTAGCATATGACTATGATTTTAAACTCTAACCACTTCAACACCATAATATATACCAAATAATGTTGTGTGCCAAGTTTCGTGCAAAACAAACCAAGTTTTAACTACTTTATGCTCGAAAGTGCCAAAAAAGCTTAAAAACGCATAAAGTCACAACTTAGCACGTAATATCTAGCATATGACTATAATTTTCAATTCTAACCACTTCAACACAATAATATATGCGAAATACTGTTGTGCGCCGAGTTTTGTGCAAAACAAACCAAGTTTGTGGTACTTTATGCAAGAAAGTGCCAAAAAAGCTTAAAAACGCATAAAATCACAACTTAACACGTAATTTCAATCATATGACTATGATTATCAATTCTAACCATTTCAACACAATGTTATATATCAAATAGTGTTGTGCGCCAAGTTTCGTGTAAAACAAACGAAGGTTTAGATACTTTATGCGTGAAAGTCCCAAAGAAGCTTAAAAACACATAAAATTGTAACTTAACACGTAATTTCTAGCATATGTCTTTATTATACAAATCTAACCTCTTCAACACAATAATATATACCAAATAGTGTTGTGTGTCATGTTTCGTGCAAAACAAACCAAGTTTGAGCTACATTATGCGCGAAAGTGCCAAAAAGCATAAAAACGAATAAAATCGCAAGTTAACATGTAATTTCTAGCATATGACTATGATTTTCAATTCTAACCACTTCAACATAATAATATATACCAAATAGTGTTGTGTGCCAAGATTTGTGAAGAACAACAAAGTTTGAGCTACTTTATGCACGAAAGTGCCAAAAAAACTTAAAAACGCATAAAATCGCAACTTAACACGTAATTTCTATCATATGAGTATGATTTTCAATTCTAACCACTTCAACACAATAATTATACCAAATAGTGTTATACACCAAGTTTCGTGCAAAACAAACCAAGTTTGAGCTACTTTATGCGCGAAAGTGCCAAAAAAGCTTAAAACGCATAAAATCGCAAATTAACAATTAATTTCTAGCATATGACTATAATTTACAATTCTAACTACCTCAACACAATAATATATACCAAATAGTGATGTGTGCCAAGATTCGTGTAGAACAAACAATGTTTGAGCTAATTTATGCGTGAAAGTGCCAAAAAGGTTTAAAAACGCATAAAATCGCAACTTAACACGTAATATCTACCATATGACTATGATTATCAACTCTAACCACTTCAACAAAATAATATATGCGAAATAGTGTTGTGCGCAAAGTTTCGTGCAAAACAAAGCAAGTTTGAGCTACTTTATGCGCAAAAGTGCCAAAAAAGCTTAAAAACGCATAAAATCGCAACTTAACACGTAGTATCTAGCATATGACTATGATTTTCAACTCTAACCACTTCAACACCATAATATATAGCAAATAATGTTGTGTGCCAAGTTTCGTGCAAAACAAACCAAGTGTTAACTACTTTATGCTCGAAAGTGCCAAAAAAGCTTAAAAACGCATAAAATCACAACTTAGCACGTAATATCTAGCATATGACTATAATTTTCAATTCTAACCACTTCAACACAATAATATATGCGAAATACTGTTTGTGCGCCGAGTTTTGTGCAAAACAAACCAAGTTTGAGCTACTTTATGCAAGAAAGTGCCAAAAAGGCTTAAAAACGCATAAAATCACAACTTAACACGTAATTTCAATCATATGACTATGATTATCAATTCTAACCATTTCAATACAATGTTATATATCAAAGGGTGTTGTGTGCCAAGTTTCGTGTAAAACAAACGAAGTTTTAGCTACTTTATGCGTGAAAGTGCCAAAGAAGCTTAAAAACACATAAAATTGCAACTTAACACGTAATTTCTAGCATATGTCTTTAATATACAAATGTAACCTCTTCAACACAATAATATTATACCTAATAGTGTTGTGTGTCATGTTTCGTGCAAAACAAACCAAGTTTGAGCTACATTATGCGCGAAAGTGCCAAAAAGAATAAAAACGAATAAAATCGCAAGTTAACATGTAATTTCTAGCATATGACTATGATTTTGAATTCTAACCACTTCAACACAATAATATATACCAAATAGTGTTGTGTGCCAAGATTCCTGAAGAACAAACAAAGTTTGAGCTACTTTATGCACGAAAGTGCCAAAAAAACTTAAAAACGCATAAAATCGCAACTTAACACGTAATTTCTATCATATGAGTATGATTTTCAATTCTAACCACTTCAACACAATAATTATACCAAATAGTGTTATACACCAAGTTTCGTGCAAAACAAACCAAGTTTGAGCTACTTTATGCGCGAAAGTGCCAAAAAAGCTTAAAACGCATAAAATCGCAAATTAACAATTAATTTCTAGCATATGACTATAATTTACAATTCTAACTACCTCAACACAATAATATATACCAAATAGTGATGTGTGCCAAGATTCGTGTAGAACAAACAATGTTTGAGCTAATTTATGCGTGAAAGTGCCAAAAAGGTTTAAAAACGCATAAAATCGCAACTTAACACGTAATATCTACCATATGACTATGATTAGAAACTCTAACCACTTCAACAAAATAATATATGCGAAATAGTGTTGTGCGCAAAGTTTCGTGCAAAACAAACCAAGTTTGAGCTACTTTATGCGCAAAAGTGCCAAAAAAGCTTAAAAACGCATAAAATCGCAACTTAACACGTAGTATCTAGCATATGACTATGATTTTCAACTCTAACCACTTCAACACCATAATATATAGCAAATAATGTTGTGTGCCAAGTTTCGTGCAAAACAAACCAAGTGTTAACTACTTTATGCTCGAAAGTGCCAAAAAAGCTTAAAAACGCATAAAATCACAACTTAGCACGTAATATCTAGCATATGACTATAATTTTCAATTCTAACCACTTCAACACAATAATATATGCGAAATACTGTTGTGCGCCGAGTTTTGTGCAAAACAAACCAAGTTTGAGCTACTTTATGCAAGAAAGTGCCAAAAAGGCTTAAAAACGCATAAAATCACAACTTAACACGTAATTTCAATCATATGACTATGATTATCAATTCTAACCATTTCAATACAATGTTATATATCAAAGGGTGTTGTGTGCCAAGTTTCGTGTAAAACAAACGAAGTTTTAGCTACTTTATGCGTGAAAGTGCCAAAGAAGCTTAAAAACACATAAAATTGCAACTTAACACGTAATTTCTAGCATATGTCTTTAATATACAAATGTAACCTCTTCAACACAATAATATATACCTAATAGTGTTGTGTGTCATGTTTCGTGCAAAACAAACCAAGTTTGAGCTACATTATGCGCGAAAGTGCCAAAAAGAATAAAAACGAATAAAATCGCAAGTTAACATGTAATTTCTAGCATATGACTATGATTTTCAATTCTAACCACTTCAACACAATAATATATACCAAATAGTGTTGTGTGCCAAGATTCCTGAAGAACAAACAAAGTTTGAGCTACTTTATGCACGAAAGTGCCAAAAGAAATTAAAAACGCATAAAATCGCAACTTAACACGTAATTTCTATCATATGAGTATAATTTTCAATTCTAACTACTTCAACACAATCATTATACCAAATAGTGTTATGCGACAAGTTTCGTGCAAAACAAACAAAGTTTACTTTATGCGCGAAAGGGCAAAAAAAGCTTAAAACGCATAAAATCGCAAATTAACAATTAATTTCTAGCATATGACTATGATTTACAATTCTAACCACCTCAACACAATAATATATACCAAATAGTGATGTGTGCCAAGATTCGTGTAGAGCAAACAATGTTTGAGCTAATTTATGCGTGAAGTGCCAAAAAGGTTTTAAAACGCATAAATCGCAACTTAACACGTAATATCTAGCATATGACTATGATTATCAACTCTAACCACTTCAACACAATAATATATGCGAAATAGTGTTGTGCGTAAAGTTTCGTGCAAAACAAACCAAGTTTGAGCTACTTTATGCGAAAAAGTTCCAAAAAAGCTTAAAAACGCATAAAATCGCAACTTAACACGTAGTATCTAGCATATGACTATGATTTTCAACTATAACCACTTCAACACCATAATATATACCAAATAATGTTGTGTGCCAAGTTTCGTGCAAAACAAGCCAAGTTTGAACTACTTTATGCTCGAAAGTGCCAAAAAAGCTTAAAAATGCATAAAATCACAACTTAGCACGTAATATCTAGCATATGACTATAATTTTCAATTCTAACCACTTCAACACAATAATATATGCGAAATACTGTTGTGCACTGAGATTTGTGCAAAACAAACCAAGTTTGAGCTACTTTATGCAAGAAAGTGCCAAAAAAGCTTTAAAACGCATAAAATCACAACTTAACACGTAATTTCAATCATATGACTATGATTATCAATTCTAACCATTTCAACACAATGTTATATATCAAATAGTGTTGTGCGCCATGTTTCGTGTAAAACAAACGAAGTTTTAGCTACTTTATGCGTGAAAGTGCCAAAGAAGCTTAAAAACACATAAAATTGCAACTTAACACGTAATTTCTAGCGTATGTCTTTAATATACAAATCTAACCTCTTCAACACAATAATATATACCAAATAGTGTTGTGTGTCATGTTTCGTGCAAAACAAACCAAGTTTGAGCTACATTATGCGCGAAAGTGCCAAAAAGCATAAAAACGAATAAAATCGAAAGTTAACATGTAATTTCTAGCATATGACTATGATTTTCAATTCTAACCACTTCAACACAATAATTATACCAAATAGTGTTATGCCCCAAGTTTCGTGCAAAACAAACCAAGTTTGAGCTACTTTATGCGCGAAAGGGCCAAAAACGCTTAAAACGCATAAAATCGAAAATTAACAATTAATTTCTAGCATATGACTATGATTTACAATTCTAACCACCTCAACACAATAATATATACCAAATAGTGATGTGTGTCAAGATTCGTGTAGAGCAAACAATGTTTGAGCTAATTTATGCGTGAAGTGCCAAAAAGGTTTTAAAACGCATAAATCGCAACTTAACACGTAATATCTAGCATATGACTATGATTATCAACTCTAACCACTTCAACACAATAATATATGCGAAATAGTGTTGTGCGTAAAGTTTCGTGCAAAACAAACCAAGTTTGAGCTACTTTATGCGCAAAAGTGCCAAAAAAGCTTAATAACGCATAAAATCGCAACTTAACACGTAGTATCTAGCATATGACTATGATTTTCAACTCTAACCACTTCAACACCATAATATATAGCAAATAATGTTGTGTGCCAAGTTTCGTGCAAAACAAACCAAGTGTTAACTACTTTATGCTCGAAAGTGCCAAAAAAGCTTAAAAACGCATAAAATCACAAATTAGCACGTAATATCTAGCATATGACTATAATTTTCAATTCTAACCACTTCAACACAATAATATATGCGAAATACTGTTGTGCGCCGAGTTTTGTGCAAAACAAACCAAGTTTGAGCTACTTTATGCAAGAAAGTGCCAAAAAGGCTTAAAAACGCATAAAATCACAACTTAACACGTAATTTCAATCATATGACTATGATTATCAATTCTAACCATTTCAATACAATGTTATATATCAAAGGGTGTTGTGTGCCAAGTTTCGTGTAAAACAAACGAAGTTTTAGCTACTTTATGCGTGAAAGTGCCAAAGAAGCTTAAAAACACATAAAATTGCAACTTAACACGTAATTTCTAGCATATGTCTTTAATATACAAATGTAACCTCTTCAACACAATAATATATACCTAATAGTGTTGTGTGTCATGTTTCGTGCAAAACAAACCAAGTTTGAGCTACATTATGCGCGAAAGTGCCAAAAAGAATAAAAACGAATAAAATCGCAAGTTAACATGTAATTTCTAGCATATGACTATGATTTTCAATTCTAACCACTTCAACACAATAATATATACCAAATAGTGTTGTGTGCCAAGATTCCTGAAGAACAAACAAAGTTTGAGCTACTTTATGCACGAAAGTGCCAAAAGAAATTAAAAACGCATAAAATCGCAACTTAACACGTAATTTCTATCATATGAGTATAATTTTCAATTCTAACTACTTCAACACAATCATTATACCAAATAGTGTTATGCGACAAGTTTCGTGCAAAACAAACAAAGTTTACTTTATGCGCGAAAGGGCAAAAAAAGCTTAAAACGCATAAAATCGCAAATTAACAATTAATTTCTAGCATATGACTATGATTTACAATTCTAACCACCTCAACACAATAATATATACCAAATAGTGATGTGTGCCAAGATTCGTGTAGAGCAAACAATGTTTGAGCTAATTTATGCGTGAAGTGCCAAAAAGGTTTTTAAAACGCATAAATCGCAACTTAACACGTAATATCTAGCATATGACTATGATTATCAACTCTAACCACTTCAACACAATAATATATGCGAAATAGTGTTGTGCGTAAAGTTTCGTGCAAAACAAACCAAGTTTGAGCTACTTTATGCGAAAAAGTTCCAAAAAAGCTTAAAAACGCATAAAATCGCAACTTAACACGTAGTATCTAGCATATGACTATGATTTTCAACTATAACCACTTCAACACCATAATATATACCAAATAATGTTGTGTGCCAAGTTTCGTGCAAAACAAGCCAAGTTTGAACTACTTTATGCTCGAAAGTGCCAAAAAAAGCTTAAAAATGCATAAAATCACAACTTAGCACGTAATATCTAGCATATGACTATAATTTTCAATTCTAACCACTTCAACACAATAATATATGCGAAATACTGTTGTGCACTGAGATTTGTGCAAAACAAACCAAGTTTGAGCTACTTTATGCAAGAAAGTGCCAAAAAAGCTTTAAAACGCATAAAATCACAACTTAACACGTAATTTCAATCATATGACTATGATTATCAATTCTAACCATTTCAACACAATGTTATATATCAAATAGTGTTGTGCGCCATGTTTCGTGTAAAACAAACGAAGTTTTAGCTACTTTATGCGTGAAAGTGCCAAAGAAGCTTAAAAACACATAAAATTGCAACTTAACACGTAATTTCTAGCGTATGTCTTTAATATACAAATCTTACCTCTTCAACACAATAATATATACCAAATAGTGTTGTGTGTCATGTTTCGTGCAAAACAAACCAAGTTTGAGCTACATTATGCGCGAAAGTGCCAAAAAGCATAAAAACGAATAAAATCGAAAGTTAACATGTAATTTCTAGCATATGACTATGATTTTCAATTCTAACCACTTCAACACAATAATTATACCAAATAGTGTTATGCCCCAAGTTTCGTGCAAAACAAACCAAGTTTGAGCTACTTTATGCGCGAAAGGGCCAAAAACGCTTAAAACGCATAAAATCGAAAATTAACAATTAATTTCTAGCATATGACTATGATTTACAATTCTAACCACCTCAACACAATAATATATACCAAATAGTGATGTGTGTCAAGATTCGTGTAGAGCAAACAATGTTTGAGCTAATTTATGCGTGAAGTGCCAAAAAGGTTTTAAAACGCATAAATCGCAACTTAACACGTAATATCTAGCATATGACTATGATTATCAACTCTAACCACTTCAACACAATAATATATGCGAAATAGTGTTGTGCGTAAAGTTTCGTGCAAAACAAACCAAGTTTGAGCTACTTTATGCGCAAAAGTGCCAAAAAAGCTTAATAACGCATAAAATCGCAACTTAACACGTAGTATCTAGCATATGACTATGATTTTCAACTCTAACCACTTCAACACCATAATATATAGCAAATAATGTTGTGTGCCAAGTTTCGTGCAAAACAAACCAAGTGTTAACTACTTTATGCTCGAAAGTGCCAAAAAAGCTTAAAAACGCATAAAATCACAAATTAGCACGTAATATCTAGCATATGACTATAATTTTCAATTCTAACCACTTCAACACAATAATATATGCGAAATACTGTTGTGCGCCGAGTTTTGTGCAAAACAAACCAAGTTTGAGCTACTTTATGCAAGAAAGTGCCAAAAAGGCTTAAAAACGCATAAAATCACAACTTAACACGTAATTTCAATCATATGACTATGATTATCAATTCTAACCATTTCAATACAATGTTATATATCAAAGGGTGTTGTGTGCCAAGTTTCGTGTAAAACAAACGAAGTTTTAGCTACTTTATGCGTGAAAGTGCCAAAGAAGCTTAAAAACACATAAAATTGCAACTTAACACGTAATTTCTAGCATATGTCTTTAATATACAAATGTAACCTCTTCAACACAATAATATATACCTAATAGTGTTGTGTGTCATGTTTCGTGCAAAACAAACCAAGTTTGAGCTACATTATGCGCGAAAGTGCCAAAAAGAATAAAAACGAATAAAATCGCAAGTTAACATGTAATTTCTAGCATATGACTATGATTTTCAATTCTAACCACTTCAACACAATAATATATACCAAATAGTGTTGTGTGCCAAGATTCCTGAAGAACAAACAAAGTTTGAGCTACTTTATGCACGAAAGTGCCAAAAGAAATTAAAAACGCATAAAATCGCAACTTAACACGTAATTTCTATCATATGAGTATAATTTTCAATTCTAACTACTTCAACACAATCATTATACCAAATAGTGTTATGCGACAAGTTTCGTGCAAAACAAACAAAGTTTACTTTATGCGCGAAAGGGCAAAAAAAGCTTAAAACGCATAAAATCGCAAATTAACAATTAATTTATAGCATATGACTATGATTTACAATTCTAACCACCTCAACACAATAATATATACCAAATAGTGATGTGTGCCAAGATTCGTGTAGAGCAAACAATGTTTGAGCTAATTTATGCGTGAAGTGCCAAAAAGGTTTTAAAACGCATAAATCGCAACTTAACACGTAATATCTAGCATATGACTATGATTATCAACTCTAACCACTTCAACACAATAATATATGCGAAATAGTGTTGTGCGTAAAGTTTCGTGCAAAACAAACCAAGTTTGAGCTACTTTATGCGAAAAAGTTCCAAAAAAGCTTAAAAACGCATAAAATCGCAACTTAACACGTAGTATCTAGCATATGACTATGATTTTCAACTATAACCACTTCAACACCATAATATATACCAAATAATGTTGTGTGCCAAGTTTCGTGCAAAACAAGCCAAGTTTGAACTACTTTATGCTCGAAAGTGCCAAAAAAGCTTAAAAATGCATAAAATCACAACTTAGCACGTAATATCTAGCATATGACTATAATTTTCAATTCTAACCACTTCAACACAATAATATATGCGAAATACTGTTGTGCACTGAGATTTGTGCAAAACAAACCAAGTTTGAGCTACTTTATGCAAGAAAGTGCCAAAAAAGCTTTAAAACGCATAAAATCACAACTTAACACGTAATTTCAATCATATGACTATGATTATCAATTCTAACCATTTCAACACAATGTTATATATCAAATAGTGTTGTGCGCCATGTTTCGTGTAAAACAAACGAAGTTTTAGCTACTTTATGCGTGAAAGTGCCAAAGAAGCTTAAAAACACATAAAATTGCAACTTAACACGTAATTTCTAGCGTATGTCTTTAATATACAAATCTAACCTCTTCAACACAATAATATATACCAAATAGTGTTGTGTGTCATGTTTCGTGCAAAACAAACCAAGTTTGAGCTACATTATGCGCGAAAGTGCCAAAAAGCATAAAAACGAATAAAATCGAAAGTTAACATGTAATTTCTAGCATATGACTACGATTTTCAATTCTAACCACTTCAACACAATAATTATACCAAATAGTGTTATGCCCCAAGTTTCGTGCAAAACAAACCAAGTTTGAGCTACTTTATGCGCGAAAGGGCCAAAAACGCTTAAAACGCATAAAATCGAAAATTAACAATTAATTTCTAGCATATGACTATGATTTACAATTCTAACCACCTCAACACAATAATATATACCAAATAGTGATGTGTGTCAAGATTCGTGTAGAGCAAACAATGTTTGAGCTAATTTATGCGTGAAGTGCCAAAAAGGTTTTAAAACGCATAAATCGCAACTTAACACGTAATATCTAGCATATGACTATGATTATCAACTCTAACCACTTCAACACAATAATATATGCGAAATAGTGTTGTGCGTAAATTTTCGTGCAAAACAAACCAAGTTTGAGCTACTTTATGCGCAAAAGTGCCAAAAAAGCTTAATAACGCATAAAATCGCAACTTAACACGTAGTATCTAGCATATGACTATGATTTTCAACTCTAACCACTTCAACACCATAATATATAGCAAATAATGTTGTGTGCCAAGTTTCGTGCAAAACAAACCAAGTGTTAACTACTTTATGCTCGAAAGTGCCAAAAAAGCTTAAAAACGCATAAAATCACAAATTAGCACGTAATATCTAGCATATGACTATAATTTTCAATTCTAACCACTTCAACACAATAATATATGCGAAATACTGTTGTGCGCCGAGTTTTGTGCAAAACAAACCAAGTTTGAGCTACTTTATGCAAGAAAGTGCCAAAAAGGCTTAAAAACGCATAAAATCACAACTTAACACGTAATTTCAATCATATGACTATGATTATCAATTCTAACCATTTCAATACAATGTTATATATCAAAGGGTGTTGTGTGCCAAGTTTCGTGTAAAACAAACGAAGTTTTAGCTACTTTATGCGTGAAAGTGCCAAAGAAGCTTAAAAACACATAAAATTGCAACTTAACACGTAATTTCTAGCATATGTCTTTAATATACAAATGTAACCTCTTCAACACAATAATATATACCTAATAGTGTTGTGTGTCATGTTTCGTGCAAAACAAACCAAGTTTGAGCTACATTATGCGCGAAAGTGCCAAAAAGCATAAAAACGAATAAAATCGCAAGTTAACATGTAATTTCTAGCATATGACTATGATTTTTAATTCTAACCACTTCAACATAATAATATATACCAAATAGTGTTGTTTGCCAAGATTTGTGAAGAACAAACAAAGTTTGAGCTACTTTTATGCACGAAAGTGCCAAAAAAACTTAAAAACGCATAAAATCGCAACTTAACACGTAATTTCTATCATATGAGTATGATTTTCAATTCTAACCACTTCAAAACAATAATTATACCAAATAGTGTTATGCACCAAGTTTCGTGCAAAACAAACCAAGTTTGAACTACTTTATGCGCGAAAGTGCCAAAAAAGCTTAAAACGCATAAAATCGCAAATTAACAATTAATTTCTAGCATATGACTATGATTTACAATTCTAACCACCTCAACACAATAATATATACCAAATAGTGATGTGTGCCAAGATTCGTGTAGAACAAACAATGTTTGAGCTAATTTATGCGTGAAAGTGCCAAAAAGGTTTAAAAACGCATAAAATCGCAACTTAACACGTAATATCTACCATATGAGTATGATTATCAACTCTAACCACTTCAACACAATAATATATGCGAAATAGTGTTGTGCGCAAAGTTTCGTGCAAAACAAACCAAGTTTGAGCTACTTTATGCGCAAAAGTGCCAAAAAAGCTTAAAAACGCATAAAATCGCAACTTAACACGTAGTATCTAGCATATGACTATGATTTTAAACTCTAACCACTTCAACACCATAATATATACCAAATAACGTTGTGTGCCAAGTTTCGTGCAAAACAAACCAAGTTTTAACTACTTTATGCTCGAAAGTGCCAAAAAAGCTTAAAAACGCATAAAGTCACAACTTAGCACGTAATATCTAGCATATGACTATAATTTTCAATTCTAACCACTTCAACACAATAATATATGCGAAATACTGTTGTGCGCCGAGTTTTGTGCAAAACAAACCAAGTTTGAGCTACTTTATGCAAGAAAGTGCCAAAAAAGTTTAAAAACGCATAAAATCACAACTTAACACGTAATTTCAATCATATGACTATGATTATCAATTCTAAACATTTCAACACAATGTTATATATCAAATAGTGTTGTGCGCCATGTTTCGTGTAAAACAAACGAAGTTTTAGCTACTTTATGCGTGAAAGTGCCAAAGAAGCTTAAAAACACATAAAATTGCAACTTAACACGTAATTTCTAGCATATGTCTTTAATATACAAATCTAATCTCTTCAACACAATAATATATCTCAAATAGTGTTGTGTGTCATGTTTCGTGCAAAACAAACAAAGTTTGAGCTACATTATGCGCAAAAGTGCCAAAAAGCATAAAAACGAATAAAATCGCAAGTTAACATGTAATTTCTAGCATATGACTATGATTTTCAATTCTAACCACTTCAACACAATAATATATACCAAATAGTGTTGTGTGCCAAGATTCGTGAAGAACAAACAAAGTTTGAGCTACTTTATGCACGAAAGTGCCAAAAAAAACTTTAAAACGCATAAAATCGCAACTTAACACGTAATTTCTATCATATGAGTATGATTTTCCATTCTAACCACTTCAACACAATAATTATACCAAATAGTGTTATGCACCAAGTTTCGTGCAAAACAAACCAAGTTTGAGCTACTTTATGCGCGAAAGAACCAAAAACGCTTAAAACGCATAAAATCGAAAATTAACAATTAATTTCTAGCATATGACTATGATTTACAATTCTAACCACCTCAACACGATAATATATACCAAATAGTGATGTGTGCCAAGATTCGTGTAGAACAAACAATGTTTGAGCTAATTTATGCGTGAAAGTGCCAAAAAGGTTTAAAAACGCATAAAATCGCAACTTAACACATAATATCTAGCATATGACTATGATTATCAACTCTAACCACTTCAACACAATAATATATGCGAAATAGTGTTGTGCGCAAAGTTTCGTGCAAAACAAACCAAGTTTGAGCTACTTTATGCGCAAAAGTGCCAAAAAAGCTTAAAAACGCATAAAATCGCAACTTGACACGTAGTATCTAGCATATGACTATGATTTTTAACTCTAACCACTTCAACATCATAGTAGATACCAAATAATGTTGTGTGCCAAGTTTCGTGCAAAACAAACCAAGTTTGAACTACTTTATGCGCGAAAGTGCCAAAAAAGATTAAAAACGCATAAAATCGCAACTTAGCACGTAATATCTAGCATATGACTATAATTTTCATTTCTAACCACTTCAACACAATAATATATGCGAAATACTGTTGTGCGCCAAGTTTTGTGCAAAGCAAACCAAGTTTGAGCTACTTTATGCAAGAAAGTGCCAAAAAAGCTTAAAAACGCATAAAATCACAACTTAACACGTAATTTCAATCATATGACTATGATTATCAATTCTAACCATTTCAACACAATGTTATATATCAAATAGTGTTGTGCGCCAAGTTTCGTGTAAAACAAACGAAGGTTTAGCTACTTTATGCGTGAAAGTGCCAAAGAAGCTTAAAAACACATAAAATTGCAACTTAACACGTAATTTCTAGCATATGTCTTTAATACACAAATCTAACCTCTTCAACACAATAATATATACCAAATAGTGTTGTGTGTCATGTTTCGTGCAAAACAAACCAAGTTTGAGCTACATTATGCGCGAAAGTGCCAAAAAGCTTAAAAAAGAATAAAATCGCAAGTTAACATGTAATTTCTAGCATATGACTATGATTTTTAATTCTAACCACTTCAACAAAATAATATATACCAAATAGTGTTGTGTGCCAAGATTTGTGAAGAACAAACAAAGTTTGAGCTACTTTTATGCACGAAAGTGCCAAAAAAACTTAAAAACGCATAAAATCGCAACTTAACACGTAATTTCTATCATATGAGTATGATTTTCAATTATAACCACTTCAACACAATAATTATACCAAATAGTGTTATGCACCAAGTTTCGTGCAAAACAAACCAAGTTTGAGCTACTTTATGCGCGAAAGTGCCAAAAAAGCTTAAAACTCATAAAATCGCAAATTAACAATTAATTTCTAGCATATGACTATGATTTACAATTCTAACCACCTCAACACAATAATA
This sequence comes from Amaranthus tricolor, assembly GCF_026212465.1. NCBI lineage: Eukaryota > Viridiplantae > Streptophyta > Magnoliopsida > Caryophyllales > Amaranthaceae > Amaranthus > Amaranthus tricolor. The sequence goes on along the minus strand of NC_080062.1, from coordinate 10,941,582 downwards.
TATACCAAATAGTGATGTGTGCCAAGATTCGTGTAGAACAAACAATGTTTGAGCTAATTTATGCGTGAAAGTGCCAAAAAGGTTTAAAAACGCATAAAATCGCAACTTAACACGTAATATCTACCATATGACTATGATTATCAACTCTAACCACTTCAACACAATAATATATGCGAAATAGTGTTGTGCGCAAAGTTTCGTGCAAAACAAACCAAGTTTGAGCTACTTTATGCGCAAAAGTGCCAAAAAAGCTTAAAAACGCATAAAATCGCAACTTAACACGTAGTATCTAGCATATGACTATGATTTTAAACTCTAACCACTTCAACACCATAATATATACCAAATAATGTTGTGTGCCAAGTTTCGTGCAAAACAAACCAAGTTTTAACTACTTTATGCTCGAAAGTGCCAAAAAAGCTTAAAAACGCATAAAGTCACAACTTAGCACGTAATATCTAGCATATGACTATAATTTTCAATTCTAACCACTTCAACACAATAATATATGCGAAATACTGTTGTGCGCCGAGTTTTGTGCAAAACATACCAAGTTTGAGCTTCTTTATGCAAGAAAGTGCCAAAAAAGTTTAAAAACGCATAAAATCACAACTTAACACGTAATTTCAATCATATGACTATGATTATCAATTCTAAACATTTCAACACAATGTTATATATCAAATAGTGTTGTGCGCCATGTTTCGTGTAAAACAAACGAAGTTTTAGCTACTTTATGCGTGAAAGTGCCAAAGAAGCTTAAAAACACATAAAATTGCAACTTAACACGTAATTTCTAGCATATGTCTTTAATATACAAATCTAACCTCTTCAACACAATATAGTGTTGTGTGTCATGTTTCGTGCAAAACAAACCAAGTTTGAGCTACATTATGCGCGAAAGTGCCAAAAAGCATAAAAACGAATAAAATCGCAAGTTAACATGTAATTTCTAGCATATGACTATGATTTTCAATTCTAACCACTTCAACACAATAATATATACCAAATAGTGTTGTGTGCCAAGATTCGTGAAGAACAAACAAAGTTTGAGCTACTTTATGCACGAAAGTGCCAAAAAAAACTTTAAAACGCATAAAATCGCAACTTAACACGTAATTTCTATCATATGAGTATGATTTTCAATTCTAACCACTTCAACACAATAATTATACCAAATAGTGTTATGCACCAAGTTTCGTGCAAAACAAACCAAGTTTGAGCTACTTTATGCGCGAAAGAACCAAAAACGCTTAAAACGCATAAAATCGAAAATTAACAATTAATTTCTAGCATATGACTATGATTTACAATTCTAACCACCTCAACACGATAATATATACCAAATAGTGATGTGTGCCAAGATTCGTGTAGAACAAACAATGTTTGAGCTAATTTATGCGTGAAAGTGCCAAAAAGGTTTTAAAACGCATAAAATCGCAACTTAACACATAATATCTAGCATATGACTATGATTATCAACTCTAACCACTTCAACACAATAATATATGCGAAATAGTGTTGTGCGCAAAGTTTCGTGCAAAACAAACCAAGTTTGAGCTACTTTATGCGCAAAAGTGCCAAAAAAGCTTAAAAACGCATAAAATCGCAACTTGACACGTAGTATCTAGCATATGACTATGATTTTCAACTCTAACCACTTCAACATCATAATAGATACCAAATAATGTTGTGTGCCAAGTTTCGTGCAAAACAAACCAAGTTTGAACTACTTTATGCGCGAAAGTGCCAAAGAAGCTTAAAAACGCATAAAATCGCAACTTAGCACGTAATATCTAGCATATGACTATAATTTTCATTTCTAACCACTTCAACACAATAATATATGCGAAATACTGTTGTGCGCCAAGTTTTGTGCAAAACAAACCAAGCTTGAGCTACTTTATGCAAGAAAGTGCCAAAAAAGCTTAAAAACGCATAAAATCACAACTTAACACGTAATTTCAATCATATGACTATGATTATCAATTCTAACCATTTCAACACAATGTTATATATCAAATAGTGTTGTGCGCCAAGTTTCGTGTAAAACAAACGAAGGTTTAGCTACTTTATGCGTGAAAGTGCCAAAGAAGCTTAAAAACACATAAAATTGCAACTTAACACGTAATTTCTAGCATATGTCTTTAATATACAAATCTAACCTCTTCAACACAATAATATATACCAAATAGTGTTGTGTGTCATGTTTCGTGCAAAACAAACCAAGTTTGAGCTACATTATGCGCGAAAGTGCCAAAAAGCATAAAAACGAATAAAATCGCAAGTTAACATGTAATTTCTAGCATATGACTATGATTTTTAATTCTAACCACTTCAACATAATAATATATACCAAATAGTGTTGTGTGCCAAGATTTATGAAGAACAAACAAAGTTTGAGCTACTTTTATGCACGAAAGTGCCAAAAAAACTTAAAAACGCATAAAATCGCAACTTAACACGTAATTTCTATCATATGAGTATGATTTTCAATTCTAACCACTTCAACACAATAATTATACCAAATAGTGTTATGCACCAAGTTTCGTGCAAAACAAACCAACTTTGAGCTACTTTATGCGCGAAAGTGCCAAAAAAGCTTAAAACGCATAAAACCGCAAATTAACAATTAATTTCTAGCATATGACTATGATTTACAATTCTAACTACCTCAACACAATAATATATACCAAATAGTGATGTGTGCCAAGATTCGTGTAGAACAAACAATGTTTGAGCTAATTTATGCGTGAAAGTGCCAAAAAGGTTTAAAAACGCATAAAATCGCAACTTAACACGTAATATCTACCATATGACTATGATTATCAACTCTAACCACTTCAACACAATAATATATGCGAAATAGTGTTGTGCGCAAAGTTTCGTGCAAAACAAACCAAGTTTGAGCTACTTTATGCGCAAAAGTGCCAAAAAAGCTTAAAAACGCATAAAATCGCAACTTAACACGTAGTATCTAGCATATGACTATGATTTTAAACTCTAACCACTTCAACACCATAATATATACCAAATAATGTTGTGTGCCAAGTTTCGTGCAAAACAAACCAAGTTTTAACTACTTTATGCTCGAAAGTGCCAAAAAAGCTTAAAAACGCATAAAGTCACAACTTAGCACGTAATATCTAGCATATGACTATAATTTTCAATTCTAACCACTTCAACACAATAATATATGCGAAATACTGTTGTGCGCCGAGTTTTGTGCAAAACATACCAAGTTTGAGCTTCTTTATGCAAGAAAGTGCCAAAAAAGTTTAAAAACGCATAAAATCACAACTTAACACGTAATTTCAATCATATGACTATGATTATCAATTCTAAACATTTCAACACAATGTTATATATCAAATAGTGTTGTGCGCCATGTTTCGTGTAAAACAAACGAAGTTTTAGCTACTTTATGCGTGAAAGTGCCAAAGAAGCTTAAAAACACATAAAATTGCAACTTAACACGTAATTTCTAGCATATGTCTTTAATATACAAATCTAACCTCTTCAACACAATAATATATACCAAATAGTGTTGTGTGTCATGTTTCGTGCAAAACAAACCAAGTTTGAGCTACATTATGCGCGAAAGTGCCAAAAAGCATAAAAACGAATAAAATCGCAAGTTAACATGTAATTTCTAGCATATGACTATGATTTTCAATTCTAACCACTTCAACACAATAATATATACCAAATAGTGTTGTGTGCCAAGATTCGTGAAGAACAAACAAAGTTTGAGCTACTTTATGCACGAAAGTGCCAAAAAAAACTTTAAAACGCATAAAATCGCAACTTAACACGTAATTTCTATCATATGAGTATGATTTTCAATTCTAACCACTTCAACACAATAATTATACCAAATAGTGTTATGCACCAAGTTTCGTGCAAAACAAACCAAGTTTGAGCTACTTTATGCGCGAAAGAACCAAAAACGCTTAAAACGCATAAAATCGAAAATTAACAATTAATTTCTAGCATATGACTATGATTTACAATTCTAACCACCTCAACACGATAATATATACCAAATAGTGATGTGTGCCAAGATTCGTGTAGAACAAACAATGTTTGAGCTAATTTATGCGTGAAAGTGCCAAAAAGGTTTTAAAACGCATAAAATCGCAACTTAACACATAATATCTAGCATATGACTATGATTATCAACTCTAACCACTTCAACACAATAATATATGCGAAATAGTGTTGTGCGCAAAGTTTCGTGCAAAACAAACCAAGTTTGAGCTACTTTATGCGCAAAAGTGCCAAAAAAGCTTAAAAACGCATAAAATCGCAACTTGACACGTAGTATCTAGCATATGACTATGATTTTCAACTCTAACCACTTCAACATCATAATAGATACCAAATAATGTTGTGTGCCAAGTTTCGTGCAAAACAAACCAAGTTTGAACTACTTTATGCGCGAAAGTGCCAAAGAAGCTTAAAAACGCATAAAATCGCAACTTAGCACGTAATATCTAGCATATGACTATAATTTTCATTTCTAACCACTTCAACACAATAATATATGCGAAATACTGTTGTGCGCCAAGTTTTGTGCAAAACAAACCAAGCTTGAGCTACTTTATGCAAGAAAGTGCCAAAAAAGCTTAAAAACGCATAAAATCACAACTTAACACGTAATTTCAATCATATGACTATGATTATCAATTCTAACCATTTCAACACAATGTTATATATCAAATAGTGTTGTGCGCCAAGTTTCGTGTAAAACAAACGAAGGTTTAGCTACTTTATGCGTGAAAGTGCCAAAGAAGCTTAAAAACACATAAAATTGCAACTTAACACGTAATTTCTAGCATATGTCTTTAATATACAAATCTAACCTCTTCAACACAATAATATATACCAAATAGTGTTGTGTGTCATGTTTCGTGCAAAACAAACCAAGTTTGAGCTACATTATGCGCGAAAGTGCCAAAAAGCATAAAAACGAATAAAATCGCAAGTTAACATGTAATTTCTAGCATATGACTATGATTTTTAATTCTAACCACTTCAACATAATAATATATACCAAATAGTGTTGTGTGCCAAGATTTATGAAGAACAAACAAAGTTTGAGCTACTTTTATGCATGAAAGTGCCAAAAAAACTTAAAAACGCATAAAATCGCAACTTAACACGTAATTTCTATCATATGAGTATGATTTTCAATTCTAACCACTTCAACACAATAATTATACCAAATAGTGTTATGCACCAAGTTTCGTGCAAAACAAACCAACTTTGAGCTACTTTATGCGCGAAAGTGCCAAAAAAGCTTAAAACGCATAAAACCGCAAATTAACAATTAATTTCTAGCATATGACTATGATTTACAATTCTAACTACCTCAACACAATAATATATACCAAATAGTGATGTGTGCCAAGATTCGTGTAGAACAAACAATGTTTGAGCTAATTTATGCGTGAAAGTGCCAAAAAGGTTTAAAAACGCATAAAATCGCAACTTAACACGTAATATCTACCATATGACTATGATTATCAACTCTAACCACTTCAACACAATAATATATGCGAAATAGTGTTGTGCGCAAAGTTTCGTGCAAAACAAACCAAGTTTGAGCTACTTTATGCGCAAAAGTGCCAAAAAAGCTTAAAAACGCATAAAATCGCAACTTAACACGTAGTATCTAGCATATGACTATGATTTTAAACTCTAACCACTTCAACACCATAATATATACCAAATAATGTTTTGTGCCAAGTTTCGTGCAAAACAAACCAAGTTTTAACTACTTTATGCTCGAAAGTGCCAAAAAAGCTTAAAAACGCATAAAGTCACAACTTAGCACGTAATATCTAGCATATGACTATAATTTTCAATTCTAACCACTTCAACACAATAATATATGCGAAATACTGTTGTGCGCCGAGTTTTGTGCAAAACAAACCAAGTTTGAGCTACTTTATGCAAGAAAGTGCCAAAAAAGCTTAAAAACGCATAAAATCACAACTTAACACGTAATTTCAATCATATGACTATGATTATCAATTCTAACCATTTCAACACAATGTTATATATCAAATAGTGTTGTGCGCCATGTTTCGTGTAAAACAAACGAAGTTTTAGCTACTTTATGCGTGAAAGTGCCAAAGAAGCTTAAAAACACATAAAATTGCAACTTAACACGTAATTTCTAGCATATGTCTTTAATATACAAATCTAACCTCTTCAACACAATAATATATCTCAAATAGTGTTGTGTGTCATGTTTCGTGCAAAACAAACCAAGTTTGAGCTACATTATGTTCAAAAGTGCCAAAAAGCATAAAAACGAATAAAATCGCAAGTTAACATGTAATTTCTAGCATATGACTATGATTTTCAATTCTAACCACTTCAACACAATAATATATACCAAATAGTGTTGTGTGCCAAGATTCTTGAAGAACAAACAAAGTTTGAGCTACTTTATGCACGAAAGTGCCAAAAAAACTTAAAAACGCATAAAATCGCAACTTAACACGTAATTTCTATCATATGAGTATGATTTTCAATTCTAACCACTTCAACACAATAATTATACCAAATAGTGTTATGCGCCAAGTTTCGTGCAAAACAAACCAAGTTTGAGCTACTTTATGCGCGAAAGTGCCAAAAAAGCTTAAAACGCATAAAATCGCAAATTAACAATTAATTTCTAGCATATGACTATGATTTACAATTCTAACCACCTCAACACAATAATATATACCAAATAGTGATGTGTGCCAAGATTCGTGTAGAACAAACAATGTTTGAGCTAATTTATGCGTGAAAGTGCCAAAAAGGTTTAAAAACGCATAAAATCGCAACTTATCACGTAATATCTACCATATGACTATGATTATCAACTCTAACCACTTCAACACAATAATATATGCGAAATAGTGTTGTGCGCAAAGTTTCGTGCAAAACAAACCAAGTTTGAGCTACTTTATGCGCAAAAGTGCCAAAAAAGCTTAAAAACGCATAAAATCGCAACTTAACACGTAGTATCTAGCATATGACTATGATTTTCAACTCTAACCACTTCAACACCATAATATATACCAAATAATGTTGTGTGCCAAGTTTCGTGCAAAACAAACCAAGTTTGAACTACTTTATGCTCGAAAGTGCCAAAAAAGCTTAAAACGCATAAAATCACAACTTAGCACGTAATATCTAGTATATGACTATAATTTTCAATTCTAACCACTTCAACAATATAATATATGCGAAATACTGTTGTGCGCCGAGTTTTGTGCAAAACAAACCAAGTTTGAGCTACTTTATGCAAGAAAGTGCCAAAAAAGCTTAAAAACGCATAAAATCACAACTTAACACGTAATTTCAATCATATGACTATGATTATCAATTCTAACCATTTCAACACAATGTTATATATCAAATAGTGTTGTGCGCCAAGTTTCGTGTAAAACAAACGAAGTTTTAGCTACTTTATGCGTGAAAGTGCCAAAGAAGCTTAAAAACACATAAAATTGCAACTTAAAACGTAATTTCTGGCATGTCTTTAATATACAAATCTAACCTCTTCAACACAATAATATATACCAAATAGTGTTGTGTGTCATTTTTCGTGCAAAACAAACCAAGTTTGAGCTACATTATGCGCGAAAGTGCCAAAAAACATAAAAACGAATAAAATCGCAAGTTAACATGTAATTTCTAGCATATGACTATGATTTTCAATTCTAACCACTTCAACACAATAATATATACCTAATAGTGTTGTGTGCCAAGATTCGTGAAGAACAAACAAAGTTTGAGCTACTTTATACACGAAAGTGCCAAAAAAACTTAAAACGCATAAAATCGCAAATTAACAATTAATTTCTAGCATATGACTATGATTTACAATTCTAACCACCTGAACACAATAATATATACCAAATAGTGATGTGTGCCATGATTCGTGTAGAACAAACAATGTTTGAGCTAATTTATGCGTGAAAGTGCCAAAAAGGTTTAAAAACGCATAAAATCGCAACTTAACACGTAATATCTACCATATGACTATGATTATCAACTCTAACCACTTCAACACAATAATATATGCGAAATAGTGTTGTGCGCAAAGTGCAAAACAAACCAAGTTTGAGCTACTTTATGCGCAAAAGTGCCAAAAAAGCTTAAAAACTCATAAAATCGCAACTTAACCCGTAGTATCTAGCATATGACTATGATTTTCAACTCTAACCACTTCAACACCATAATATATACCAAATAATGTTGTGTGCCAAGTTTCGTGCAAAACAAACCAAATTTGAACTACTTTATGCGCGAAAGTGCCAAAAAAGCTTTAAAACGCATAAAATCGCAACTTAGCACGTAATATCTAGCATATGACTATAATTTTCAATTCTAACCACTTCAACACAATAATATATGCGAAATACTGTTGTGCGCCGAGTTTTGTGCAAAACAAACCAAGTTTGAGCTACTTTATGCAAGAAAGTGCCAAAAAAGCTTAAAAACGCATAAAATCACAACTTAACACGTAATTTCAATCATATGACTATGATTATCAATTCTAACCATTTCAATACAATGTTATATATTAAAGGGTGTTGTGTGCCACGTTTCGTGTAAAACAAACGAAGTTTTAGCTACTTTATGCGTGAAAGTGCCAAAGAAGCTTAAAAACACATAAAATTGCAACTTAACACGTAATTTCTAGCATATGTCTTTAATATACAAATCTAACCTCTTCAACAAAATAATGTATACCAAATAGTGTTGTGTGTCATGTTTCGTGCAAAACAAACCAAGTTTGAGCTACATTATGCGCGAAAGTGCCAAAAAGCATAAAAACGAATAAAATCGCATGTTAACATGTAATTTCTAGCATATGACTATGATTTTCAATTCTAAACACTTCAACACAATAATATATACCAAATAGTGTTGTGTGCCAAGTTTCGTGTAAAACAAACGAAGTTTAGCTACTTTATGCGTGAAAGTGCTAAAGAAGCTTAAAAACACATTAAATTGCAACTTAACACGTAATTTCTAGAATATGTCTATGATATACAAACCTAACCTCTTCTACACAATAATATATACCAAATAGTGTTGTTTTCCAAGATTCGTGAAGATCACACAAAGTTTGAGCTACTTTATGCACGAAAGTGCCAAAAAAGCTTAAAAACGCATAAAATCGCAACTTAACACGTAATTTCTATCATATGAGTATGCTTTTCAATTCTAACCACTTCAACACAATAATTATACCAAACAATGTTGTGCGCCAAGTTGCGTGCAAAACAAACCCAGTTTGAGCTACTTTATGCGCGAAAGTGCAAAAAAGCTTAAAACGCATAAAATCGCAACTCAACACTTAATTTCTAACATATGACTATGATTTACAATTCTAACCACCTCAACACAATAATATATACCAAATAGTGATGTGTGCCAAGATTCGTGCAGAGCAAACCATGTTTGAGCTACTTTATGCGTGAAAGTGCCAAAAAGGTTTATAAACGCATAAATAATAATATATGCGAAATAGTGTTGTGCGCAAAGTTTCGTGCAAAACAAACCAAGTTTCAGCTACTTTATGTTCAAAAGTGCCAAAAAAGCTTAAAAACACATAAAATCGCAACTTAACACGTAATATCTAGCATTTGACTAAGATTTTCAATTTCAACCACTTCAACACAATAATATATACCAAATAGTGTTGTGTGCCATGTTTCGTGCAAAGCTAACCAAGTTTGAGCTACTTTATGCGCGAAAGTGCCAAAAAAGCATAAAAACGCATAAAATTGCAGCTTAACACTTTATTTCTAACATATGACTATGATTTATAATTCTAACCACTTCAACACAATAATATATACCAAATAGTGTTGTGTGCCAAGATTCGTAGAAAAAAACCAAGTTTGAGCTACTTTATGCACAAAAAGTGCCAAAAAAAATTAAAACGCATAAAATCGCAACTTAACTCATAATATCTAGCATATGACTATAATTTTCAATTCTAACCACTTCAACGCAATACTATATGCGAAATAATGTTGTGCAACAAGTTTCATGCAAAACAAACCATGTTTGAGCTACTTTATGAATGAAAGTGCCAAAAACGCTTAAAAATGCATAAAATCACAACTTAACACGTAATTTCGATCATATGACTATGATTATCAATTCTAACCATTTCTACACAATATTATATATAAAATAGTGTTGTGTTCCATGTTTCGTGTAAAACAAACGAAGTTTTAGCTACTTTATGCGTGAAAATGCCAAAGAAGCTTAAAAACACATAAAATTGCAACTTAACACGTAATTTCTAGCATATGTCTATGATATACAAATCTAACCTCTTCAATACAATAATATATACCAAATAGTGTTGTGTGTCATGTTTCGTGCAAAAATAACCAAGTTTGAGCTACATTATGCGCGAAAGTGCCAGAAAGCATAAAAACGAATAAAATCGCAACTTAACATGTTTTTTCTAGCATATGACTATGATTTTCAATTCTAACCACTTCAACACAATAATATATACGAAATAGTGTTGTGTGCCAAGATTCGTGCAGAACAAATAAAGTTCGACCTACTTTATGCACGAAAGTGCCAAAATATCTTAAAAACGCATAAAATCGCAACTTAACACGTAATTTCTATCATATGAGTATGGTTTTCAATTCTAACCACTTCAACACAATAATTATACCAAATAGTGTTGTGTGCCATGTTTCGTGCAAAACAAACCAAGTTTGAGCTACTTTATGCGCGAAAGTGCCAAAAAAGCTTAAAACGCATAAAATCGCAACGTAACACTTAATTTCTAGCATATGACTATGATTTACAATTCTAACCATCTCAACACAATAATATATACCAAGTAGTGTTGTGTGCCAAGTTTCGTGTAAAACAAACAAAGTTTTAGCTACTTTATGCGTGAAAGTGCTAAAGAAGCTTAAAAACACATAAAATTGCAACTTAACACGTAATTTCTGGAATATGTCTATGATATACAAACCTAACCTCTTCAACACAATAATATATACCAAATAGTGTTGTGTGTCATGTTTCGTGCAAAACAAACGAACTTTGAGCAACATTATTTGCGAAAGTGCCAAAAAGCATAAAAACGAATAAAATCGCAACTTAACATGTAATTTCCAGCATATGACTATGACTTTCAATTCTAACCACTCCAACACAATAATATATACCAAATAGTGTTGTGTGCCAAGTTTCGTGCAAAGCAAACCAAGTTTGAGGTACTTTATGCGCGAAAGTGCCAAAAAAGCATAAAAACGCATAAAATCGCAACTTAACACTTTATTTCTAGCATATGACAATGATTTATAATTCTAACCACTTCAGCACAATAATATATACCAAATAGTTTTGTGTGCCAAGATTCGTGCAAAAAAAAACCAAATTTGAGCTACTTTATGCACAAAAAGTGTCATAAAAGCTTAAAAACGCATAAAATCGCAACCTAACACGTAATATCTAGCATATGACTATAATTTTCAATTCTAACCACTTCAACACAATACTATATGCGACATAGTGTTGTGCGCCAAGTTTCGTGCCAAACAAACCAAGTTTGAGCTACTTTATGCATGAAAGTGCCAAAAAAGCTTAAAAATGCATAAAATCACAACTTAACACGTAATTTTGATCATATGACTATGATTATCAATTCTAACCATTTCAACACAATATTATATATCAAATAGTGTTGTGTTCCAAGTTTCGTGTAAAACAAACGAAGTTGTAGCTACTTTATGCGTGAAAATGCCAAAGAAGCTTAAAAACACATAAAATTGCAACTTAACACGTAATTTCTAGCAGATATCTATAATATACAAATCTAACCTCTTCAACACAATAATATATACCAAATAGTGTTGTGTGTCATGTTTCGTGCAAAACAAACCAAGTTTGAGCTACATTATGCGCGAAAGTGCCAAGAAGCATAAAAACGAAAAAAATCGCAACTTAACATGTAACTTCTAGCATATGACTATGATTTTAAATTCTAACCACTTCAACATAATAATATATACCAAATAGTGTTGCGTGCCAAGATTCGTGATAAACAAACAATGTTTGAGCTACTTTATGCACGAAAGTGCCAAAAAAGCTTAAAAATGCATAAAATCGCAACTTAACACGTTATTTCTATCATATGAGTATGCTTTTCAATTCTAACCACTTCAACACAATAATTATATCAAACAGTGTTGTGAAATCGCAACTTAAAACATAACTTCTAGCATATGACTATGATTTACAATTCTAACCACCTCAACACAATAATATATACCAAATAGTGATGTGTGCCAAGATTCGTGCAGAACAAACCATGTTTGAGCTACTTTATGCGTGAAACTGCCAAAAATGTTTCAAAACGCATAAAATTGCAACATAACACGTAACATCTAGCATTTGACTATGATTATCAACTATGACAACTTTAACACAATAATATATGCGAAATAGTGTTGTGCGTAAAGTTTCGTGCAAAACAAACCAAATTTCAGCTACTTTATGCGCAAAAGTACCAAAAAAGCTTAAAAACACATCAAATCGCAACTTAACACGTAATATCTAGCATATGACTAAGATTTTCAATTTCAACCACTTCAACACAATAATATATACCAAATAGTGTTGTGTGTCATGTTTCGTGCAAAACAAACCAACTTTGAGCAACATTATGCGCGAAAGTGCCAAAAAGCATAACAACGAATAAAATCGCAACTTAACATGTAATTTCTAGCATATGACTATGATTTTCAATTATAACCACTCCAACACAATAATATATACCAAATAGTGTTGTGTGGCAAGTTTCGTGCAAAGCAAACCAAGTTTGAGCTACTTTATGCGCGAAAGTGCCAAATAAGCATAAAAACGCATAAAATCGCAACTTAACACTTTATTTCTAGCATATGTCTATGATTTATAATTCTAACCACTTCAACACAATAATATATACCAAATAGTTTTGTGTGCCAAAATTCGTGAAAAAAAAAAACCAAATTTGAGCTACTTTATGCACAAAAAGTTCCATAAAAGCTTAAAAACGCATAAAATCACAACTTAACACGTAATATCTAGCATATGACTATAATTTCAATTCTAACCACTCCAACACAATACTATATGCGAAATAGTGTTGTGCGCCAAGTTTCGTGCAAAACAAACCAAGTTTGAGCTACTTTATGCATGAAAGTGCCAAAAAATCTTAAAAATTCATAAAATCACAACTTCACCACGTAATTTCGATCATATGACTATGATTATCAATTCTAACAATTTCAACACAATATTATATATCAAATAGTGTTCTGTGCCAAGTTTTCTGTAAAACAAACGAAGTTTTAGCTACTTTATGCGTGAAAATGCCAAAGAAGCCTAAAAACACATAAAATTGCAACTTAACACGTAATTTCTAGCATATATCTATAATATACAAATCTAACCTCTTCAACACAATAATATATACCAAATAGTGTTGTGTGTCATGTTTCGTACAAAACAAACCAAGTTTGAGCTACATTATGCGCAAAAGTGCCAAGAAGCATAAAAACGAAAAAAATCGCAACTTAACATGTAACTTCTAGCATATGACTATGATTTTAAATTCTAACCACTTCAACACAATAATATATACCAAATAGTGTAGTGTGCCAAGATTCGTGAAAAACAAACAAAGTTTGAGCTACTTTATGCACGAAAGTGCCAAAAAAGCTTAAAAACGCATAAAATCGCAACTTAACACGTAATTTCTATCATATGAGTATGCTTTTTAATTCTAACCACTTCAACACAATAATTATACCAAACAGTGTTGTGCGCCAAGTTCCATGCAAAACAAACCCAGTTTGAGCTACTTTATGCGCGAAAGTGCAAAAAAGCTTAAAACGCATAAAATCGCAACTTAAAAACTTATTTTCTAGCATATGACTATGATTTACAATTCTAACCACCTCAACACAATAATATATACCAAATAGTGATGTGTGCCAAGATTCGTGCAGAACAAACCATGTTTGAGCTACTTTATGCGTGAAAGTGCCAAAAATGTTTAAAAACGCATAAAATCGCAGCATAACACGTAACATTTAGCATATGACTATGATTATCAACTATAACAACTTTAACACAATAATATATGCGAAATAATGTTGTGCGCAAAGTTTCGTGCAAAACAAACCAAGTTTCAGCAACTTTATGCGCAAAAGTGCAAAAAAAGCTTAAAAACACATAAAATCGCAACTTAACACGTAATATCTAGCATATGACTAAGATTTTCAATTTCAACCACTTCAACACAATAATATATACCAAATAGTGTTGTGTGCCAAGTTTCGTACAAAAAAAACCAAGTTTGGGCTACTTTATGCACAAAAAGTGCCAAAAAAAGATTAAAAACGCATAAAATCGCAACTTAACCTCGTAATATCTAGCATATGACTATAATTTTCAATTCTAACCACTTCAACACAATACTATATGCGAAATAGTGTTGTGCGCCAAGTTTCATGCAAAACAAACCATGTTTGAGCTACTTTATGCATGAAAGTGCCAAAAACGCTTAAAAATGCATAAAATCACAACTTAACACGTAATTTCGATCATATGACTATGATTATCAATTCTAACCATTTCAACACAATATTATATATCAAAAAGTGTTGTGTTCCAAGTTTCGTGTAAAACAAACGAAGTTTTAGCTACTTTATGCGTGAAAATGCCAAAGAAGCTTAAAAACACATAAAATTGCAACTTAACACGTAATTTCTAGCAAATGTCTATAATATACAAATCTATACTCTTCAACACAAAAATATATACCAAATAGTGTTGTGTGTCATGTTTCGTGCAAAACAAACCAAGTTTGAGCTACATTATGCGCGAAAGTGCCAAAAAGCATAAAAACGAATAAAATCGCAACTTAACATGTAACTTCTAGCATATGACTATGATTTTCAATTTAACAATTTAAAGCACTTCAACACAATAATATATACCAAATAATGTAGTGTGCCAAGATTCGTGAAGAACAAACAAAGTTTGAGCTATTTTATGCACGATAATGCCAAAAAAGCTTAAAAACGCATAGAATCGCAACTTAACACGTAATTTCTATCATATGAGTATACTTTTCAATTCTAACCACTTCAACACAATAATTATACCAAATAGTGTCGTGCGCCAAGTTTCGTGCAAAACAAACCAAGTTTGAGCTACTTTATGCGCAAAAGTGCCAAAAAAGCTTAAAACGCATAAAATCGCAACTTAACACTTAATTTCTAGCATATGACTATGATTTACAATTCTAACCACCTCAACACACTAATATATACCAAATAGTGATGTGTGCAAAGATCGTGCAGAACAAACCATGTTTGAGCTACTTGATGCGTGAAAGTGCCAAAAAGGTTTAAAAACGCATAAAATCGCAACATAACACGTAATATCTAGCATATAACTATGAATAAAAACTTTAACATCTTCAACACAATAATATATGCGATATAGTCTTGTGCGCAAAGTTTCGTGCAAAACAAACCAAGTTTGAGCTACTTTATGCGCAAAACTGCCAAAAAAGCTTAAAAACACATAAAATCGCAACTTAACACGTAATATCTAGCATATGACTATGATTTTCAATTCTAACCACCTCAACACAATAATATATGCGAAATAGTGTTGTGCGCCAAGTTTCGTGCAAAACAAATCAAGTTTGAGCTACTTTATGCACGAAAGTGCCAAAAAAGCTTAAAACGCATAAAATCGCAACTTAACACGCAATTTCTATCATATGAATATGATTATCAATTCTATCCATTTCAATACAATATTATATATAAAATAGTGTTGTGTGCCAAGTTTCATGTAAAACAAACGAATATTTAGCTACTTTATACGTGAAAGTGCCATAAAGCATAAAAACGAATAAAATCGCAACTTAACATGTAATTCTAGCCTATGACTATGATATACAAATCTAACCTCTTCAACACAATAATATATACCAAATAGTGTTGTGTGTCATGTTTCGTGCAGAACAAATAAAGTTCGAGCTACTTTATGCACGAAAGTGCCAAAAAAGCTTAAAAACGCATAAAATCGCAACTTAACACGTAATTTCTATCATATGAGTATGGTTTTCAATTCTAACCACTTCAACACAATAATTATACCAAATAGTGTTGGGCGCCAAGTTTCGTGCAAAACAAACCAAGTTTGGGCTAATTTATGCGCGAAAGTGCCAAAAAAGCATAAAACGCATAAAATCGCAACGTAACACTTAATTTCTAGCATATGACTATGATTTACAAACCTAACCTCTTCAACACAATAATATATACCAAATAGTGTTGTGTGTCATGTTTCGTGCAAAACAACCAAGTTTGAGCAACATTATGCGCGAAAGTGCCAAAAAGCATAAAAACGAATAAAATCGCAACTTAACATGTAATTTCTAGCATATGACTATGATTTTCAATTCTCACCACTCCCACATCATAATATATACCAAATAGTGTTGTGTGACAAGTTTCGTGCAAAGCAAACCAAATTTGACCTACTTTATGCGCGAAAGTGCCAAAAAAGCAAAAAAACGCATCAAATCGCAACTTAAACACTTTATTTCTAACATATGGACTATGACTTATAATTCTAACCACTTCAACACAATAATATATACCAAATAGTGTTGTGTGCCAAGATTCGTGCAAAAAAAACCAAATTTGAGCTACTTTATGCACAAAAAGTGCCATAAAAGCTTAAAAACGCATAAAATTGCAACTTAAACACGTAATATCTAGCATATGACTATAATTTTCAATTCTAACCACTTCAACACAAATACTATATGCGAAATAGTGTTGTGCGCCAAGTTTCATGCAAAACAAACCAAGTTTGAGCTATTTTATGCATGAAAGTGCCAAAAAAAGCTTAAAAATGCATAAAATCACAACTTAACACGTAATTTCGATCATATGACTATGATTATCAATTCTAACAATTTCAACACAATATTATATATCAAATAGTGTTGTGTGCCAAGTTTTGTGTAAAACAAATGAAGTTTTAGCTATTTTATGCGTGAAAATGCCAAAGAAGCCTTAAAAACACATAAAATCGCAACTTAACACTAAATATCTAGCATATGACTATGATTTTCAATTCTAACCACCTCCACACAATAATATATGCGAAATAGTGTTGTGCGCCAAGTTTCGTGCAAAACAAACCAAGTTTGAGCTACTTTATGCATTAAAGTGCCAAAAAAGCTTAAAATGCATAAAATGACAACTTAACACGTAATTTCGATCATATGACTATGATTATCAATTCTAACAATTTCAACACAATATTATATATCAAATAGTGTTCTGTGCCAAGTTTTGTGTAAAACAAACGAAGTTTTAGCTACTTATGCGTGAAAATGCCAAAGAAGCTTAGACACACATAAAATTGTAACTTAACATATAATTTCTAGCGTATGTCTATAATATACAAATCTAACCTCTTCAACACAATAATATATACCAAATAGTGTTGTGTGTCATGTTTCGTGCAAAACAAACCAAGTTTGGGCTACATTATGCGCGAAAGTGCCATAAAGCATAAAAACGAATAAAATCGCAACTTAACATGTAACTTCTAGCATATGACTATGATTTTAAATTCTAACCACTTCAGCACAATAATATATACCAAATAGTGTTGTGTGCCAAGATTCGTGAAGAACACACAAAGTTTGAGCTACTTTATGCATGAAAGTACCAAAAAAGCTTAAAAACGCATAAAATCGCAACTTAACACGTAATTTCTATCATATGAGTATGCTTTTCAATTATAACCACTTCAACACAAAAATTATACCAAACAGTGTTGTGCGCCAAGTTTCGTGCAAAACAAACCCAGTTTGAGCTACTTTATGCGCGAAAGAGCAAAAAGCTTAAAACGCATAAAAGTGCAACTTAAAACTTAATTTCTAGCATATGACTATGATTTAAAATTCTAACCACCTCAACACAATTATATATACCAAATAGTGATGTGCGCCAAGATTCGTGCAGAATAAACCATGTTGAGCTACTTTATGCGTGAAAGTGCCAAAATGTTAAAAACGCATAAAATCGCAACATAACCACGTAATATCTAACATATGACTAAGATTTTCAATTTTAACCAGTTCAACACAATAATATATACCATATAGTGTTGTGTGCCAAGTTTCGTGCAAAGCTAACCAAGTTTGAGCTACTTTATGCGCGAAAGTGTTAAAAAAGCATAAAAAACGCATAAAATCGCAACTTAACACTTTAATTCTAGCATATGACTATGATTTATAATTCTAACCACTTCAACACAACAATATATACCAAATAGTGTTGTGTGCCAAGATTCGTACAAAAAAACAAAGTTTGGGCTACTTTATGCACAAAAAGTGCCAAAAAAGATTAAAAACGCATAAAATCGCAACTTAACTCGTAATATCTAGCATATGACTATAATTTTAAATTCTAACCACTTCAACACAATACTATATGCGAAATAGTGTTGTGCGCCAAGTTTCATGCAAAACAAACCAAGTTTGAGCAACTTTATGCATGAAAGTGCCAAAAACGCTTAAAAATGCATAAAATCACAACTTAACACGTAATTTCTATCATATGACTATGATTATCAATTATAACCATTTCAACACAATATTATATATCAAATAGTGTTGTGTTCCAAGTTTCGTGTAAAACAAACGAAGTTTTAGCTACTTTATGCGTAAAAATGCCAAAGAAGCTTAAAAACGCATAAAATTGCAACTTAGCACGTAATTTCTAGCATATGTCTATGATATACAAATCTAACCTCTTCAACACAATAATATATACCAAATAATGTTGTGTGTAATGTTTCGTACAAAACAAACCAAGTTTGAGATACATTATGCGCAAAAGTGCCAAAAAGCATAAAAATGAATAAAATCGCAACTTAACATGTAATTTCTAGCATATGACTATGATTTTCAATTCTAACCACTTTAACACAATAATATATACGAAATAGTGTTGTGTGCCAAGATTCGTGCAGAACAAATAAAGTTCGAGCTACTTTATGCACGAAAGTGCCACAAAAGATTAAAAACGCATAAAATCGCAACTTAACACGTAATTTCTATCATATGAGTATGCTTTTCAATTCTAACCACTTCAACACCATAATTATACCAAATAGTGTTGTGCGCCAAGTTTCGTGCAAAACAAACCAAGTTTGAGCTACTTTATGCGCGAAAGTGCCAAATAAGCTTAAAACGCATAAAATCGCAACTTAACACTTAATTTCTAGCATATGACTATGATATACAATTCTAACCACCTCAGCACAATAATATATACCAAATAGTGATGTGTGCAAAGATCGTGTAGAACAAACCATGTTTGAGCTAGTTTATGCGTGAAAATGCCAAAGAAGCTTAAAAACACATAAAATTGCAACTTAACACGTAATTTCTAGCATATGTCTATAATATACAAATCTAACCTCTTCAACACAATAATATATACCAAATAGTATTGTGTGTCATGTTTCGTGCAAAACAAACCAAGTTTGAGCTACATTATGCGCGAAAGTGCCAAGAAGCATAAAAAAGAAAAAAATCGCAACTTAACATGTAACTTCTAGCATATAACTACGATTTTAAATTCTAACCACTTCAACACAATAATATATACCAAATAGTGTTGTGTGCCAAGATTCGTGAAAAACAAACAAAGTTTGAGCTACTTTATGCACGAAAGTGCCAAAAAAGCTTAAAAACGCATAAAATCGCAACTTAACACGTAATTTCTATCATATGAGTATGCTTTTCAATTCTAACCACTTCAAGACAATAATTATACCATACAATGTTGTGCACCAAGTTTCGTGCAAAACAAACCCAGTTTGAGCTACTTTATGCGCGAAAGTGCAAAAAAGCTTAAAACGCATAAAATCGCAACTTAAAACTTAATTTCTAGCATATGACTATGATTTACAATTCTAACCACCTCAACACAATAATATATACCAAATAGTGATGTGTGCCAAGATTCGTGCAGAACAAACCATGTTTTAGCTACTTTATGCGTGCAAGTGCCAAAAATGTTTAAAAACGCATAAAATCGCAACATAACACGTAACATCTAGCATATGACTATGATTATCAACTATAACAACTTTAACACAATAATATATGCGAAATAGTGTTGTGCGCAAAGTTTCGTGCAAAACAAACCAAGTTTCAGCTACTTTATGCGCAAAAGTGCCAAAAAAGCTTAAAAACACATAAAATCGCAACTTAACACGTAATATCTAGCATATGACTAAGATTTTCAATTTCAACAACTTCAACACAATAATATATACCAAATAGTGTTGTGTACCAAGTTTCGTGTAAAGCTAACCAAGTTTGAGCTACTTTATGCGCGAAAGTGCCAAAAAAGCATAAAAACGCAAAAAATCGCAACTTCACACTTTATTTCTAGCATATGACTATGATTTATAATTCTAACCACTTCAACACAATAATATATACCAAATAGTGTTATGTGCCAAGATTCGTACAAAAAAACCAAGTTTGGGCTACTTTATGCACAAAAAGTGCCAAAAAAGATTAAAAACGCATAAAATCGCAACTTAACTCGTAATATCTAGCATATGACTATAAATTTAAATTCTAACAACTTCATGCAAAACAAACCATGTTTGAGCCACTTTATGCATGAAAGTGCCAAAAACGCTTAAAAATGCATAAAATCACAACTTAACACGTAATTTCGATCATATGACTATGATTATCAATTCTAACCATTTCAACACTATATTATATATCAAATAGTGTTGTGTTCCAAGTTTCGTGTAAAACAAACGAAGTTTTAGCTACTTTATGCGTGAAAATGCCAAAGAAGCTTAAAAACACATAAAATTGCAACTTAACACGTAATTTCTAGCATATGTCTATAATATACAAATCTATACTCTTCAACACAAAAATATATACCAAATAGTGTTGTGTGTCATGTTACGTGCAAAACAAACCAAGTTTGAGCTACATTATGCGCGAAAGTGCCAAAAAGCATAAAAACGAATAAAATCGCAACTTAACATGTAACTTCTAGCATATGACTATGATTTTCAATTCTAAGCACTTCAACACAATAATATATACCAAATAGTGTAGTGTGCCAAGATTCGTGAAGAACAAACAAAGTTTGAGCTACTTTATGCACGATAATGCCAAAAAAGCTTAAAAACGCATAGAATCGCAACTTAACACGTAATTTCTATCATATGAGTATACTTTTCAATTCTAACCACTTCAACACAATAATTATACCAAATAGTGTTGTGCGCCAAGTTTCGTTGAAAACAAACCAAGTTTGAGCTACTTTATGCGCGAAAGTGCCAAAAAGGTTTAAAAACGCATAAAATCGCAACTTAACACGTAATTTCTATAATATGAGTATGCTTTTCAATTCTAACCACTTCAACACAATAATTATACCAAATAGTGTTGTGCGCCAAGTTTCGTGCAAAACAAACCAAGTTTGAGCTACTTTATGCGCGAAAGTGCCAAAAAAGCTTAAAACGCATAAAATCGCAACTTTACACGTAATTTCTATCATATGAGTATGCTTTTCAATTCTAACCACTTCAACACCATAATTATACCAAATAGTGTTGTGCGCCAAGTTTCGTGCAAAACAAACCAAGTTTGATCTACTTTATGCGCGAAAGTGCCAAATAAGCTTAAAACGCATAAAATCGCAACTTAACACTTAATTTCTAGCATATGACTATGATTTACAATTCTAAGCACCTCAGCACAATAATATATACCAAATAGTGATGTGTGCAAAGATCGTGCAGAATAAACCATGTTTGAGCTACTTTATGCGCGAAAGTGCCAAAAAGGTTTAAAAACGCATAAAATCGCAACTTAACACGTAATTTCTATAATATGAGTATGCTTTTCAATTCTAACCACTTCAACACAATAATTATACCAAATAGTTTTGTATGACAAGTTTCGTGCAAAGCAAACCAAGTTTGAGCTACTTTATGCACGAAAGTGCCAAAAAAGCTTAAAAACGCATAAAATCGCAACTTAACACGTAATTTCTATCATATGAGTATGGTTTTCAATTCTAACCACTTTAACACAATAATTATACCAAATAGTGTTGTGCGCCAACTTTCGTGCAAAACAAACCAAGTTTGAGCTACTTTATGCGCGAAAGTGCCAAAAAGCTTAAAACGCATAAAACCGCAACGTAACACTTAATTTCTAGCATATGACTATGATTTACAATTCTAACCATCTCAACACAATAATATATACCAAATAGTGTTGTGTGCCAAGTTTCGTGCAAAGCAAACCAAGTTTGAGCTACTTTATGCGCGAAAGTGCCTAAAAAGCATAAAAACGCATAAAATCGCAACATAACACTTTATTTCTAGCATATGACTATGACTTATAATTCTAAGCACTTCAACACAATAATATATACCAAATAGTGTTGTGTGCCAAGATTCGTGCAAAAAAAACCAAATTTGAGCTACTTTATGCACAAAAAGTGCCATAAAAGCTTAAAAACGCTTAAAATCGCAACTTAACACGTAGTATCTAGCATATGACTATAATTTTCAATTCTAACCACTTCAACACAGTACTATATGCGAAATAGTGTATGGCGCCAAGTTTCGTGCAAAACAAACCAAGTTTGAGCTACTTTATGCATGAAAGTGCCAAAAAAGCTTAAAAATGCATAAAATCACAACTTAACACGTAATTTCTATCATATGATTATGATTATAATTTATAACAATTTCAACACAATATTATATATCAAATAGTGTTGTGTGCCAAGTTTTGTGTAAAACAAACGAAGTTTTAGCTACTTTATGCGTGAAAATGCCAAAGAAGCTTAAAAACACATAAAATCGCAACTTAACACGTAATATCTAGCATATGACTATGATTTTCTATTCTAACCACCTCCACACAATAATATATGCGAAATAGTGTTGTGCGCCAAGTTTCGTGCAAAACAAACCAAGTTTGAGCTACTTTATGCAGGAAAGTGCCAAAAAAGCTTAAAAAACGTATAAAATCGCAACTTAACACGTAATTTCGATCATATGACTATGATTATCAATTCTAACCATTTCAACATAATATTATATATAAAATAGTGTTGTGTGTCAAGTTTCATGTAGAACAAACGAATATTTAGCTACTTTATGCGTGAAAGTGCCAAGAAGCTTAAAAACGCATAAAATTCTAACTTAACACGTAATTTCTAGCATATGTCTATGATATACAAATCTAACCTCTTCAACACAATAATATATACCAAATAGTGTTGTGTGTCATGTTTCGTGCAAAACAAACCAAGTTTGACCTACATTATGCGCAAAAGTGCCAAAAAGCATAAAAACGAATAAAATCGCAAGTTAACATGTAATTTCTAGCATATGACTATGATTTTCAATTCTAAGCACTTCAACACAATAAAATATACCAAATAGTGTAGTGTGCCAAGATTCGTGCAGAACAAACAAAGTTTGAGCTACTTTATGCGCAAAACTGCCAAAAAAGCTTAAAAACACATAAAATCGCAACTTAACACGTAATATCTAGCATATGACTATGATTTTCAAATCTAACCACCTCAACACAATAATATATGCGAAATAGTGTTGTGCGCCAAGTTTCGTGCAAAACAAACCAAGTTTGAGCTATTTCAACCCAATATTATATATAAAATAGTGTTGTGTGCCAAGTTTTATGTAAAACAAATGAATATTTTGCTACTTTATGCCTAAAATTGAAACTTAACACATAATTTCTAGCATATGTCTATAATTTACAAATCTAACCTGTTCAACACAATAATATATACCAAAGAGTGTTGTGTGTCATGTCTCGTGCAAAAAAAACCAAGTTTGAGCTACTTTATGCGCGAAAGTGCCAAAAAAGCATAAAAACGCATAACATCGCAACTTAACACTTTATTTCTAGCGTATGACTATGATTTATAATTCTAACCACTTCAACAAAATAATATATACGAAATAGTGTTGTGTGCTAAGATTCGTGCAAAAAACACCAAGTTTCAGCTATTTTATACACAAAAAGTGCCAAAAAAAATTAAAAACGCATAAAATCGCAACTTAACACGTTATATCTAGCATATGACTATAATTTTCAACTCTAACCACTTCAACACTATAATATATGCGAAATAGTGTTGTGCGCCAAGTTTCGTGCAAAACAAACCTAGTTTAAACTACTTTATGCATGAAAGTGCCAAAAAAGCTTTAAGATGCATAAAATGACAACTTAACACGTAATTTCGATCATATGACTATGATTATCAAATCTAACCATTTTAACACAATATTATATATTAAATAGTGTTGTGTGCCAAGTTTCGTGTAAAACAAACGAAGTTGTAGCTACTTTATGCATGAAAGTGCCAAAGAAGCTTAAAAACACATAAAATTGCAACTTAACACGTAATTTCTAGCATATGTCTATAATATACAAATCTAACCTCTTCAACACAATAATATATACCAAATAGTGTTGTGTGTCATGTTTCGTGCAAAACAAACCAAGTTTGAGCTACATTATGCGCGAAAGTGCCAAAAAGCATAAAAACGAATAAAATCGCAACTTAACATGTAATTTCTAGCATATGACTAGGATTTTCAATTCTAACCACTTCAACACAATAATATATATCAAATAGTGTTGTGTGCCTAGATTCGTGCAGAACAAACAAAGTTTGAGCTACTTTATGCAC
This sequence comes from Amaranthus tricolor, assembly GCF_026212465.1. NCBI lineage: Eukaryota > Viridiplantae > Streptophyta > Magnoliopsida > Caryophyllales > Amaranthaceae > Amaranthus > Amaranthus tricolor. The sequence continues at coordinate 10,916,707 of NC_080062.1, read as the reverse complement.
GAAAGTGCCAAAAAAGCTTAAAAATGCATAAAATCGCAACTTAACACGTAATTTCTATCATATGAGTATGATTTTCAATTCTAACCACTTAAGCACAATAATTATACCAAATGGTGTTGTGCTCCAAGTTTCGTGCAAAACAAACCAAGTTTGAGCTACTTTATGCGCAAAAGTGCCAAAAAAGCTTAAAACGCATAAAATCGCATCTTAACACTTAATTTCTAGCATAGGACTATGATTTACAATTCTATCCACCTCAGCACAATAATATATACCAAATAGTGATGTGTGCCAAGATTAGTGCAGAACAAAACATGGTTGAGCTACTTTATGCGTGAAAGTGGCAAAAAGGTTTAAAAACGCATAAAATCGCAACTTAACACGTAATATCTAGCATATGACTATGATTATCAACTCTAACCACTTCAACACAATAATATATACAAATTAGTGTTGTGCGCAAAGTTTCGTGCAAAACAAACCAATTTTGAGCTACTTTATGCGCAAATGTGCCAAAAAATCTTAAAAACACATAAAAACGCAACTTAACACGTAATATCTGGCATATGACTATGATTTTCAATTCTAACCACCTCAACACAATAATATATGCAAAATAGTGTTGTGCGCCAAGTTTCGTGCAAAACAAACCAAGTTTGAGCTACTTTATGCACGAAAGTGCCAAAAAAGCTTAAAAACGCATAAAATAGCAACTTAACACGTAATTTCTATCATAAGACTATGATTATCAATTCTAACCATTTCAAAACAATTTTATATATAAAATAGTGTTGTGTGCCAAGTTTCATGTAAAAACAAACGAATATTTAGCTACTTTATGCGTGAAAGTGCCAAAGAAGCTTTAAAAAGCATAAAATTGCAACTTAACACGTAATTTCTAGCATATGTCTATGATATACAAATCTAACCTCTTCAACACAATAATATATACCAAATAGTGTTGTGTACCAAGATTCGTGCAAAACAAACAAAGTTTGAGCTACTTTAAGCACGAAAGTGCCAAAAAAGCTTTAAAACGCATAAAATCGCAACTTAACACGTAATTTCTATCGTATGAGTATGAATTTCAATTCGAACCACTTCAACACAATAATTATACCAAATAGTGTTGTGCGTCAAGTTTGGTGCAAAACAAACCAAGTTTGAGCTACTTTATGCGCGAAAGTGCCAAAAAAGCTTAAAACGCATAAAATCGCAACTTAACACTTAATTTCTAGCATATGACTATGATTTACAATTCTAACCACCTCAACACAATAATATATACCAAATAGTGATGTGTGCCAAGATTCGTGCAGAACAAACCATGTTTGAGCTACTTTATGCCGTGAAAGTGCCAAAAAAGTTTAAAAACACATAAAATCGCAACTTAACACGTAATTTCTAGCATATGACTATGATTATAACCTCTAAGCACTTCAAAACAGTAATATTTGCGAAATAGTGTTGTGCGCCAAGTTGTGCAAAACAAACCAAGTTTGAGCTACTTTATGCGCAAAAGTGCTAAAAAAGCTTCAAAACACATAAGATCATAACTTAACATGTAATATCTAGCATATAACTATGATTTTCAATTCTAACCACCTCAACCCAATAATATATGCGAAATAGTCTTGTGCGCCAAGTGTCGTGTAAAACAAACCAAGTTTGAGCTACTTTATGCACGAAAGTGCCAAAAAAGCTTTAAAACGCATAAAATCGCAACTTAACACGTAATTTCTATCATATGAATACGATTATCAATTCTAATCATTTCAACACAATATTATATATCAAATAGTGTTGTGTGCCAAGTTTCATTTAAAACAAACGAAATTTAGCTACTTTATGCGTGAAAGTACCAAAGAAGCTTAAAAACACATAAAGTTGCAACTTAACACGTAATTTCTAGCATATGTCTTTGATATACAAATCTAACCTCTTAAACACAATAATATATACCAAATAGTGTTGTGCGTTATGATTCGTGCAAAACAAACCAAGTTCCAGCTACATTATGCGCAAAAGTGCCAAAAAGCATGAAAACGAATAAAATCGCAACTTAAATGTAATTTCTAGCATATAACTATGATTTTCAATTCTAACCACTTCAACAAAATAATATATACCAAATAGTGTTGTGTGCCAAGATTCGTGCAAAACAAACAAAGTTTGAGCTACTTTATGCACGAAAGTGCCAAAAAAGCATAAAAACGCATAAAATCGCCACTTAACACGTAATTTCTATCATATGAGTATAAACTTCAATTAGAACCACTTCAACACAATAATTATACAAAATAGTGTTGGGCGCCAAGTTTCGTGCAAAACAAACCAAGTCTACTTTATGCGCGAAAGTGCCAAAAAAGCTTAAAACGCATAAAATCGCAACTTAACACTTAATTTCTAGCATATGACTATGATTTACAATTCTAACCACCTCAACACAATAATATATACCAAATAGTGATGTGTGCCAAGATTCGTGCAGAACAAACCATGTATGAGCTACTTTAGGCGTGAAAGTGCCAAAAAGGTTTAAAAACACATAAGATCGCAAATTAACACGTAATTTCTAGCATATGACTATGATTATCAACTCTAACCACTTCAAAACAATAATATTTGCGTAATAGTGTTGTGCTCCAAATTTTGTGCAAAACAAACCAAGTTTGAGCTACTTTATGTGAAGAGTGCTAAAAAAGCTTCAAAACACATAAAATCATAACTTAACACGTAATATCTAGCATATAATTATGATTTTCAATTCTAACCACCTCAACCCAATAATATATGCGAAATAGTCTTGTGCGCCAAGTTTCGTGCAAAACAAACCAAGTTGACTTTATGCACGAAATTGCCAAAAAAGCTTAAAAACGCATAAAATCGCAACTTAACACGTAATTTCTATCATATGAATATGATTATCAATTCTAACCATTTCAGCACAATATTATATATCAAATAGTGTTGTGTGGCAAGTTTCATTTAAAACAAACGAATATTTAGCCACTTTATGCGTGAAAGTACCAAAGATGCTTAAAAACGCATAAAATTGCAACTTAACACATAATTTCTAGCATATATCTATGATATACAAATCTAAACTCTTAAACACATTAATATATACCAAATAATGTTGTGCATCATGTTTCGTGCAAAACAAACCAAGTTCGAGCTAAATTATGCGCGAAAGTACCAAAAAGCATGAAAACGAATAAAATCGCAACTTAACATGTAATTTTCTAGCAATATGACTATGATTTTCAATTCTAACCACTTCAACACAATAATATATACCAAATAGTGTTGTGTACCAAGATTCGTGCAAAACAAACAAAGTTTGAGCTACTTTATGCATGAAAGTGCCAAAAAAGCTTAAAAACGCATAAAATAACAACTTAACACGTAATTTCTATCATATGAGTATGAATTTCAATTAGAACCACTTCAACACAATAATTATACCAAATAGTTTTGTGCGCCAAGTTTCGTGCAAAACAAACCAAGTTTGAGCTACTTTATGCGCGAAAGTGCCAAAAAAGCTTAAAACGCATAAAATCGCAACTTAAGACTTAATTTCTAGCATATGACGATGATTTACAATTATAACCACCTCAACACAATAATATATACCAAATAGTGATGTATGCCAAGATTCGTGCAGAACAAACCATGTTTGAGCTACTTTATGCGTGAAAGTGCCAAAAAGGTTTAAAAACACATAAAATCACAACTTAACACGTAAATTCTAGCATATGACTATGATTATCAACTCTAACCACTTCAAAACAATAATATTTGCGAAATAGTGTTGTGCGCCAAGTTTCGTGCAAAACAAACCAAGTTTGAGCTACTTTATGCGCAAAAGTGTTAAAAAAGCTTCAAAACACATAAAATCATAACTTAACACGTAATATCTAGCATATAACTATGATTTTAATTTCCAACCACCTCAACCCAATAATATATGCGAAATAGTCTTGTGCGCCAAGTGTCGTGTAAAACAAATCAAATTTGAGCTACTTTATGCACGAAAGTGCCAAAAAACCTTAAAAACGCATAAAATCGCAACTTAACACGTAATTTCTATCATATGAATACGATCATCAATTCTAATCATTTCAACACAATATTATATATCAAATAGTGTTGTGTGCCAAGTTTCATTTAAAACAAACGAATATTTAGCTACTTTATGCGTGAAAGTACCAAAGAAGCTTAAAAACGCATAAAATTGCAACTTAACACGTAATTTCTAGCATATGTCTGTGATATACAAATCTAACCTCTTAAACACAATAATATATACCAAATAGTGTTGTGCGTTATGATTTCTGCAAAACAAACCAAGTTCTAGCTACATTATGCGCAAAAGTGCCAAAAAGCATGAAAACGAATAAAATCGCAACTTAAATGTAATTTCTAGCATATGAATATGATTTTCAATTCTAACCACTTCAACACAATAATTATACCAAATAGTGTTGTGCGTCAAGTTTGGTGCAAAACAAACCAAGTTTGAGCTACTTTATGCGCGAAAGTGCCAAAAAAGCTTAAAACGCATAAAATCGCAACTTAACACTTAATTTCTAGCATATGACTATGATTTACAATTCTAACCACCTCAACACAATAATATATACCAAATAGTGATGTGTGCCAAGATTCGTGCAGAACAAACCATGTTTGAGCTACTTTATGCGTGAAAGTGCCAAAAAAGTTTAAAAACACATAAAATCGCAACTTAACACGTAATTTCTAGCATATGACTATGATTATAACCTCTAAGCACTTCAAAACAGTAATATTTGCGAAATAGTGGTTGTGCGCCAAGTTGTGCAAAACAAACCAAGTTTGAGCTACTTTATGCGCAAAAGTGCTAAAAAAGCTTCAAAACACATAAGATCATAACTTAACATGTAATATCTAGCATATAACTATGATTTTCAATTCTAACCACCTCAACCCAATAATATATGCGAAATAGTCTTGTGCGCCAAGTGTCGTGTAAAACAAACCAAGTTTGAGCTACTTTATGCACGAAAGTGCCAAAAAAGCTTTAAAACGCATAAAATCGCAACTTAACACGTAATTTCTATCATATGAATACGATTATCAATTCTAATCATTTCAACACAATATTATATATCAAATAGTGTTGTGTGCCAAGTTTCATTTAAAACAAACGAAATTTAGCTACTTTATGCGTGAAAGTACCAAAGAAGCTTAAAAACACATAAAGTTGCAACTTAACACGTAATTTCTAGCATATGTCTTTGATATACAAATCTAACCTCTTAAACACAATAATATATACCAAATAGTGTTGTGCGTTATGATTCGTGCAAAACAAACCAAGTTCCAGCTACATTATGCGCAAAAGTGCCAAAAAGCATGAAAACGAATAAAATCGCAACTTAAATGTAATTTCTAGCATATAACTATGATTTTCAATTCTAACCACTTCAACAAAATAATATATACCAAATAGTGTTGTGTGCCAAGATTCGTGCAAAACAAACAAAGTTTGAGCTACTTTATGCACGAAAGTGCCAAAAAAGCATAAAAACGCATAAAATCGCCACTTAACACGTAATTTCTATCATATGAGTATAAACTTCAATTAGAACCACTTCAACACAATAATTATACCAAATAGTGTTGGGCGCCAAGTTTCGTGCAAAACAAACCAAGTCTACTTTATGCGCGAAAGTGCCAAAAAAGCTTAAAACGCATAAAATCGCAACTTAACACTTAATTTCTAGCATATGACTATGATTTACAATTCTAACCACCTCAACACAATAATATATACCAAATAGTGATGTGTGCCAAGATTCGTGCAGAACAAACCATGTATGAGCTACTTTAGGCGTGAAAGTGCCAAAAAGGTTTAAAAACACATAAGATCGCAAATTAACACGTAATTTCTAGCATATGACTATGATTATCAACTCTAACCACTTCAAAACAATAATATTTGCGTAATAGTGTTGTGCTCCAAATTTTGTGCAAAACAAACCAAGTTTGAGCTACTTTATGTGAAGAGTGCTAAAAAAGCTTCAAAACACATAAAATCATAACTTAACACGTAATATCTAGCATATAATTATGATTTTCAATTCTAACCACCTCAACCCAATAATATATGCGAAATAGTCTTGTGCGCCAAGTTTCGTGCAAAACAAACCAAGTTGACTTTATGCACGAAATTGCCAAAAAAGCTTAAAAACGCATAAAATCGCAACTTAACACGTAATTTCTATCATATGAATATGATTATCAATTCTAACCATTTCAGCACAATATTATATATCAAATAGTGTTGTGTGGCAAGTTTCATTTAAAACAAACGAATATTTAGCCACTTTATGCGTGAAAGTACCAAAGATGCTTAAAAACGCATAAAATTGCAACTTAACACATAATTTCTAGCATATATCTATGATATACAAATCTAAACTCTTAAACACATTAATATATACCAAATAATGTTGTGCATCATGTTTCGTGCAAAACAAACCAAGTTCGAGCTAAATTATGCGCGAAAGTACCAAAAAGCATGAAAACGAATAAAATCGCAACTTAACGTGTAATTTCTAGCAATATGACTATGATTTTCAATTCTAACCACTTCAACACAATAATATATACCAAATAGTGTTGTGTACCAAGATTCGTGCAAAACAAACAAAGTTTGAGCTACTTTATGCATGAAAGTGCCAAAAAAGCTTAAAAACGCATAAAATAACAACTTAACACGTAATTTCTATCATATGAGTATGAATTTCAATTAGAACCACTTCAACACAATAATTATACCAAATAGTTTTGTGCGCCAAGTTTCGTGCAAAACAAACCAAGTTTGAGCTACTTTATGCGCGAAAGTGCCAAAAAAGCTTAAAACGCATAAAATCGCAACTTAAGACTTAATTTCTAGCATATGACGATGATTTACAATTATAACCACCTCAACACAATAATATATACCAAATAGTGATGTATGCCAAGATTCGTGCAGAACAAACCATGTTTGAGCTACTTTATGCGTGAAAGTGCCAAAAAGGTTTAAAAACACATAAAATCACAACTTAACACGTAAATTCTAGCATATGACTATGATTATCAACTCTAACCACTTCAAAACAATAATATTTGCGAAATAGTGTTGTGCGCCAAGTTTCGTGCAAAACAAACCAAGTTTGAGCTACTTTATGCGCAAAAGTGTTAAAAAAGCTTCAAAACACATAAAATCATAACTTAACACGTAATATCTAGCATATAACTATGATTTTAATTTCCAACCACCTCAACCCAATAATATATGCGAAATAGTCTTGTGCGCCAAGTGTCGTGTAAAACAAATCAAATTTGAGCTACTTTATGCACGAAAGTGCCAAAAAACCTTAAAAACGCATAAAATCGCAACTTAACACGTAATTTCTATCATATGAATACGATCATCAATTCTAATCATTTCAACACAATATTATATATCAAATAGTGTTGTGTGCCAAGTTTCATTTAAAACAAACGAATATTTAGCTACTTTATGCGTGAAAGTACCAAAGAAGCTTAAAAACGCATAAAATTGCAACTTAACACGTAATTTCTAGCATATGTCTGTGATATACAAATCTAACCTCTTAAACACAATAATATATACCAAATAGTGTTGTGCGTTATGATTTCTGCAAAACAAACCAAGTTCTAGCTACATTATGCGCAAAAGTGCCAAAAAGCATGAAAACGAATAAAATCGCAACTTAAATGTAATTTCTAGCATATGAATATGATTTTCAATTCTAACCACTTCAACACAATAATATATACCAAATAGTGTTGTGTGCCAAGATTCGTGCAAAACAAACAAAGTTTGAGCTACTTTATGCACGAAAGTGCCAAAAAAGCATAAAAACGCATAAAATCGCAACTTAACACGTAATTTCTATCATATGAGTATGAATTTCAATTAGAACCACTTCAACACAATAATTATACCAAATAGTGTTGGGCGCCAAGTTTCGTGCAAAACAAACCAAGACTACTTTATGCGCGAAAGTGCCAAAAAAGCTTAAAACGCATAAAATCGCAACTTAAGACTTAATTTCTAGCATATGACTATGATTTACAATTATAACCACCTCAACACAATAATATATACCAAATAGTGATGTGTGCCAAGATTCGTGCAGAACAAACCATGTATGAGCTACTTTATGCGTGAAAGTGCCAAAAAGGTTTAAAAACACATAAGATCGCAACTTAACACGTAATTTCTAGCATATGACTATGATTATCAACTCTAACCACTTCAAAACAATAATATTTGCGTAATAGTGTTGTGCGCCAAATTTTGTGCAAAACAAACCAAGTTTGAGCTACTTTATGTGAAGAGTGCTAAAAAAGCTTCAAAACACATAAAATCATAACTTAACACGTAATATCTAGCATATAATTATGATTTTCAATTCTAACCACCTCAACCCAATAATATATGCGAAATAGTCTTGTGCGCCAAGTTTCGTGCAAAACAAACCTAGTTGACTTTATGCACGAAAGTGCCAAAAAAGCTTAAAAACGCATAAAATCGCAACTTAACACGTAATTTCTATCATATGAATATGATTATCAAATCTAACCATTTCAACACAATATTATATATCAAATACTGTTGTGTGGCAAGTTTCATTTAAAACAAACGAATATTTAGCCACTTTATGCGTGAAAGTACCAAAGAAGCTTAAAAACGCATAAAATTGCAACTTAACACATAATTTCTAGCATATATCTATGATATACAAATCTAAATTCTTAAACACATTAATATATACCAAATAATGTTGTGCATCATGTTTCGTGCAAAACAAACCAAGTTCGAGCTAAATTATGCGCGAAAGTACCAAAAAGCATGAAAAAGAATAAAATCGCAACTTAACATGTAATTTCTAGCAATATGACTATGATTTTCAATTCTAATCACTTCAACACAATAATATATATACCAAATAGTGTTGTGTACCAAGATTCGTGCAAAACAAACAAAGTTTGAGCTACTTTATGCACGAAAGTGCCAAAAAAGCTTAGAAACGCATAAAATCGCAACTTAACACGTAATTTCTATCATATGAGTATGAATTTCAATTAGAACCACTTCAACACAATAATTATACCAAATAGTTTTGTGCGCCAAGTTTCGTGGAAAACAAACCAAGTTTGAGCTACTTTATGCGCGAAAGTGCCAAAAAAACTTAAAACGCATAAAATCGCAACTTAAGACTTAATTTCTAACATATGACTTTGATTTACAATTATAACCACCTCAACACAATAATATATACCAAATAGTGATGTATGCCAAGATTCGTGCAGAACAAACCATGTTTGAGCTACTTTATGCGTGAAAGTGCCAAAAAGGTTTAAAAACGCATAAGATCGCAACTTAACACGTAATTTCTAGCATATGACTATGATTATCAACTCTAACCACTTCAA
>NC_080062.1:10792216-10907109 GCF_026212465.1 Amaranthus tricolor | reverse complement strand
TTCGTGCAAAATAAACCAAGTTTGAGCTACTTATATGCGGCAAAAAAACGCCAAAAACACTTAAAAACCCATAAAATCGCAACTTAACAAGTAATTTCTAGCATATGAGTATGATTTTCAATTCTAACCACTTCAACACAATAATATATAATAGTGTTGTGTGCCAAGTTTCGTGGCAAAACAAACCAAGTTTTAGCTACTTTATGACGCAAAAGTGCCAAAAATGCTTTAAAAACCTTTAAACTCGCAACTTAACACGTAATTTCTAGCATTTGACTATGATTTTAAATTCTAACCACTTAAACACAATAATATATACCAAATAGTGTAGTGTGGCAAGTTCCGTGCAAAACAAACCAAGTTTGAGCTACTTTATGCGCAAAACGCCAAAAACGCTTAAAAACTCCTTAAAATCGCAACTAAACAAGTACTTTCTAGCATATGACTATGATTTTCAATTCTATCCACTTCAACACAATAATATATACCAAATAGTGTCTGCGTACCAAGTTTCCTGCAAAACAAACCAAGTTTGAGGTACTTTATGCGTGAAAGTGCCCAAAAAAGTTTAAAAAACGCATAAAATCGCAACTTAACACGTAATTTCTAGCATATGACTATGATTTTCAATTCTAACCACTTCCACATAATAATATATATTAAATAGAGTTGTGTGCCAAGTTTGGTGCAAAACAAACCAAGTTTGAGCTACTTTATGCGCAAAAACGCCAAAAACATTAAAAAACCCACAAAATCGCAACTTAACACGTAATTTCTAGCATATGAGTATGATTTTAAATTCTAACCACTTCAACACAATAATATATACAGAATAGTGTTGCGTGCCAAGTTTCGTCAAAACAAACCAAGTTTGAGCTACTTTATGCGCAAAAGTGCTAAAAATGCTTTAAAACCCTAAAAAATCGCAACTTAACACATAATTTCTAGCATTTGACTATGATATTAAGTTCTAACCAATTAAACACAATAATATATACCAAAGAGTTTTGTGTGCCAAGTTCCGTGCAAAACAAACCAAGTTTTGCTACTTTATGCGACAAAACGCCAAAAACGCTTAAAAACCATTAAAATCACAATTTAACACGTAATTTCTAGCATATGAGTATGATTTTCAATTCTATCCACTTCAACACAATAATACATACCAAATAGTGTTGTGTTCCAAGTTTCGTGCAAAACAAACCAAGTTTGAGCTATTTTATGCACAAAAGTGCCAAAAACGCTTAAATGTTTTTAGATGTTCTGATATATTGCTTATGCTCTGATATATTGCTCTGATATATTGCTTGATAGTTTGCATATTGATGGATAGTTTCTTTCTAAAGCTTTAAATGATGATTGCTGATTATTTTTGATTGTTATATTTGCATGTACTGTGATTAGTTAATTGCTCACATCTGATAATAGTATATTTTAATAATAATTTTATTCATGCATGAAATCTTATTGGATTATGATGATGAGAAGAAGCATGAAAACTCATTAGTTTATACTATTCTGTTTTAACACTATTCTGATTTGAAACTGTTTTCAAAGTCTTGAAAACATTCTCATTAATGATAAAGTCTTGAAAAAATTTTGCTTTATGATATTGTGTTTATTCTTATCATGTTTTCAATTCATATTAACTTAGAAATATGATTTAGGAAAATATGGTTTTGACTTTCATCAAGGGCGAGATTGAAGACTCAACTCTCTTACGAAATGATAAGTAAAGATTGTAGTCTAAACTCTTTTTAGTGATGATAATTCAAAACACATATTGATTAAACAAATAAATTAAGTGATTACATTTAGTTGTTTAAGTAATTCTAAAATCATATTTGATATACATTTGATAAGTGATATATATGGTTAAGTTCGAAGATATTTGAATATGCTTAAAGAACTTAAGTTTATCTTAAAGTTAATTCTATAAGTCTTGAAATACGTTTCAATGTCTTGAAGATAATTACGTTTTCAATCAGGTTAATTTCGTAATTATATTTGAAATATTTTAATAGATCAAGGTTCCTTAAAATTATTATTTGAAATATTTTAATAGGTCAAGGTTCCTTTAAATTAACTTTGATATATTTGATATTATTTGGAATTAAGTTTGAATATATTTTATTACACGTCTTATCTTAAACGTCTAAATATATGCTTAATTAAGTTTGATGATTAAATTTGTTAAAGTACAAGGTACACACGGTTTGCTAAATATATGCTTAATATAGTTTGATGATTAAATTGCTAAAGTACAAGGTACACACGGTTTGCTAAATATAGTACACCGGCTATATGTGATGATAAACTAGTGGTTAAGATAATTAAAGAGTTTCCTATAAATAAGGAGATATTTGAATTAATACTAAAAATAGGAAATGATAATTTGAATTAATACTAATAATAGAAATTAATTTGAATGATTATTTGAACGTTGATGTATCTGGTTTTGCTTAGTCTTCAACATATTGTATGAGTACTAACGTGGCAAGCTTAGCATTGGATATTAAAAGAAGATTACAGCACACAATGACAAAATTATTTTAGCTGTTAGTACACGTCAGTTTGAAGTTATGCTCAAGGTCTTGAAGACATGCTCAGAATGACCAGGTCAACAGAAAATAACGGATAGGAGCCTTCTTGTTTTTCCAAGATGTGTTGAGGCGTAACACTATAAATACAAGGCTTCATTCCAGAATTAAGAGACACCTCTTCTTACATCTTTCTCTCTTGTAATATTTTTCTAAGTCTTTTAAGAGTTGTAATTCTTAGTTCATCTAACTCTTACATTTGTAATAGGCTTAAGAGTTTTTAAAAAGAGTTAGATCAAATCATAAATACTTTTCAAAGTGTTCAACTTGTTAATCTCTATTGTGAGATTTGGGATTAGCTTTTATTAAAGGGACTTGTAATACGGTTCTTCAAGGGGAAGAACGTGGGTGTGAGGAGATAGTGAGATCTTCTTGTTCGTATTAAAGTCGGATTAATAAAAGGCGTTTGAATCCTACGGGTTGAAAGAGAACCCATAGGCGGGGAGTAGGTTGTTTAGAACCGAACCTCGTTAACATATCGTGTGTTTATTCTTTAAAGTTTATTTTTCCGCACATACGTTATTGTTAACACTTTGAATCAAAACTGTTCCAGAAAACAGTTTTGACAAACTCCACAAAGCCTTGAAACTGCCTTTCAGACAAGATTTTTTAAAACGCCCATACTCTCTATTCACCCCCCCTCTAGAGAGTATTCGACCTCCTATTAACTTTCAAATATATATATAATATATATATATAGTATATATATATATATATATCATATATATATATATATATATTATATATATATATATATATATATATATATGTATATATATATATGTATATATATATATGTATATATGTATATATATATATATATAGTAGATATATATATATATATATATATATATATATATGTATATATATATATGTATATATATATATATATATATATATATATATATATATATATATATATATATATATATCTATATATATATATATATATATATATATAATATATTTATATATATATATATATATATATATATATATATGTATAACACTTAATTAAACCAAGTTTTAGCTACTTTATGCGCAAAAGTGCCCGAAAATGCTTAAAAACCCTTAAAAATCGCAACTTAACACGTAATTTCTAGCATTTGTCTATGATTTTCAATTCTAACCACTTAAACACAATAATATATACCAAATAGTGTTGTGTGCCAAGCTTCATACAAAACAAACCAAGCTTGAGCTACTTTATACGTGAAAGTGCCCAAAAAAGCTTAAAAACGCATAAATCGCAACATAACATGTAATTTCTATCATATGACTATGATTTTCAATTCTAACCACTTCAACACAATAATATATACCAACTAGTGTTGTGCGCCAAGTTTCGTGCAAAACAAACCAAGTTTGAGCTACTTTATGCGCAGAAAGTGCCAAAAAAGTTTTAAAAACGCATAAATCGCAACATAACACGTCACTATGATTTTCAATTCTAACCACGTCAACACAATAATATATACCAAATAGTGTTGTGTGCCATGTTTCGGGCAAACCAATCCATGTTTGAGCTACTTTATACGCGAAAGTGCCAAAAAAGCATAAAAACGCATTAATTGCAACTTAACACGTAATTCCTATCACATGACTATGATTTTCAATTCTAAACATGTCAACACAATAATTTATACCAAATAGTGATGTTTGCCAGGATTCGTGTAAAACAAACCAAGTTTGAGCTACTTTATGCGTGAAAAAGCCAAAAGACCTTAAAAACGCATAAAATCGCAACTTAACACGTAATTTTTAGCATATTGACTATGATTTACAATTTTAACCACTTCAACACAACAATATATACCAAATAGTGTTTTGGCCAAGTTTCCTAAAAAAAAAAACCAAGTTTGAGCTACTTTATGCGCGAAAGTGCCAAAAAAGCTTTAAAAATGCATAAAATCGCAACTTAACACACGCCATTTCTATCATATGACTATGATTTTGAATTCTAACTACTTTTTAACACAATAATATATACCAAAAAGTGTTGTGTGCCAAGATTCGTGCAAAATAAACAAAGTTTGAGCTACTTTATGCGTGAAAGTTCCTAAAAAGCTTAAGAATGCATAAAATCGTAACTTAACATGTAATTTCTAGCATATGACTATGACTTTCAATTCTAACCACTTCAACACAATAATATATACCAAATAGTGTTGTGTGCCAAGTTTCATGCAAAAAAAACCAAGTTTGCGCTACTTTATGCGTGAATGTGCCAAAAATGCTTTAAAATGCTTTAACACGTAATTTCTAGCATATGACTTCGATTTACAAATCTAACCACTTCAACATAATAATATATAACCAAATAGTGTTGTGTGCCAGGTTTCGTGCAAAACAAACCAAGTTTGAGCTACATTATGCCGCGAAAGTGCCAAAAAAGCATAAAAAACGAATAAAATCGCAACTTAATACGTAATGTCTAGCATATGACTATGATTTACAATTCTAACTACTTCAACACAATAATATATACCAAATAGTGTTGTGTGCCAAGATTCGTGAAAATAATCCAAGTTTGAGCTACTTTATGCGTGAAAGTGCCAAAAATGCTTAAAACGCATAAAATCGCAACTTAACCACGTAATTTCTAGCATATGACTATGATTTACATTTCTAACCACTTCAACACAATAATATATACCTAATAGTGTTGTGTTCCAAGTTTCATGCAAAATAAACCAAGTTTGAGATACTTTATACGCGAAAAGTGCCAAAAAAAGCATAAAAAACACATAAATTGCAACTTTACACGTAATTCCTAGCATATGACTATGATTTTCAATTCTAACCATGTCAACACAATAATTTATACCAAATAGTGTTGTTTGCCAAGATTCGTGTAAAACAAACAATGTTTGAGCTACTCTATGCGCGAAAGTGCCAGAAAAGCTTTAAAACCCATAAATTCGTAAATTAAGACGTAATTTTTAAGCAAATGACTATGATTTTCATTTCTAACCACGTCAACACAATAATATATACCAAATTGTGTTGTGTGCCTAGATTCGTGGAAAACAAACCATGTTTGAGCTACTTTATGCGTGAAAATTCCAAAAAAGCTTAAAAATGCATAAAATCGTAACTTAACATGTAATTTCTAGCATATGACAGTGATTTTAATTTCTTACCACTTCAACACAATAATATATACTAAATAGTGTTGTGTGCCAAGTTTCATGCAAAACAAACCAAGTTTGAGCTACTTTATGCGCGAAAGTGCAAAAAAAAGCATAAAAACGCATAATATCGCAAGTTAACATGTAATTTCTATCATATCAATATGATTTTCAATTCTAACCACTTCAACACAATAATATAAACCAACTAGTGTTGTGTGCCCAAGTTTCGTGCAAAACAAACCTAGTTTGAGCTACTTTATGCGCGAAAGTGCTAAAAAAGCTTTAAAACATTTAAAATCGCAACTTAACACGTAATTTCTATCATATGACTATGCTTTTCATTTCTAACCATGTCAACACAATAATATATACCAAATAGTGTTATGTGCCAAGATTCGTGCAAAACAAACCAAATTTGAGCAAATTTATGTGTGAAAGTTCCAAAAAAGCTTAAAAACGCATAAAATCGCAACTTAACACGTAATTTCTAACATATGACTATGATTTTCAATTCTAACCATTTGAACACAATAATATATACCACATAGTGTTGTGTGCCAAGCTTCATACAAAACAAACCAAGTTTGAGCTACTTTTATGCGTGAAAGTGCCAAAAAAGCTTAAAAACGCATAAATCGCAACATAACATGTAATTTCTATCATATGACTATAATTTAAATTCTAACCACTTCAACACAATAAAATATACCAACTAGTGTTGTGTGCCAAGTTTCATGCAAAACAAACCAAGTTTGAGCTACTTTATGCGCGAAAGTGTCAAAAAAGCTTAAAAAACGCATAAATCGCAACTTAACACGTAATTTCTATCATATGACTATGATTTTCAATCTAACCACGTCAACAACAAAAATATATACCAAAAAGTGTTGTGTGCGAAGATTCGTGCAAAACAAACCAAGTTTGAGCTACTTTATGCGTGAAAGGGCTAAAAAAGCTTAAAAAAACGCATAAATCGCAACTTAACACGTAATTTCTATCATATGACTATGATTTTCAATTCTAACCACGTCAACACAATAATATATACAAAATAGTGTTGTGTGCGAAGATTCGTGCAAAACAAACCAAGTTTGAGCTACTTTATGCGTGAAAGTGCTAAAAAAGCTTAAAAACGCATAAATCGCAACTTAACACGTAATTTCTATCATATGACTATGATTTTCAATTCTAACCACGTCAACACATTAATATATACCAAATAGTGTTGTGTGCCAAGATTCGTGTGAAAAAAACAAGTTTGAGCTACTTTATGCGTAAAAGTGCCAAAAAATCTTAAAAAACGCAAAAAATTGCAACTTAACACGTAATGTTTAGCATATGACTTTGATTTTAAATTCTAACCACTTCAACACAATAATATATACAAAATCGTGTGATTTTCCACGTTTCGTGCAAAACAAACCAAATTTGAGCTACTTTATACGCGAAAGTGCCAAAAAAGCATTAAAACGCTTTAATCGCAACTTAACACGTAATTTCTATCATAGGACTATGATTTTCTATTTTATCCACGTCAACACAATAATATATACCACATAGTGTTGTGTGCAAAGAAATCGTGCAATACAAACCGAGTTTGAGCTACTATATCCGTGAAAGTGTAAAAAAAAGCTTAAAATCGCGTAATCGCAACCTAACACGTAATTTCTATCATAAGAATATAATTTTCAATTCTAACCATTTCAACACAATAATATATACCAAATAGTCTTTTGTTCCAAGTTTCGTGCAAAACAAACCAAGTTTGAGCTACTTTATGCGCGAAAGTGTCAAAAAAAGCTTAAAAACGCATAAATCGCAACTTAACACGTAATTTCTATCATATGACTATGATTTTAAATTCTAACCACGTCAACACAATTATATATACCAAATAGTGTTGTGTGCCAAGATTCGTGTAAAACAAAACAAGTTTGAGCTACTTTATGCATGAAAGTGCCCAAAAAAGCTTAAAAACGCATAAAATCGCAACTTAATACGTAATTTCAATCATATGACTACAATTTACAAATCTAACTACTTCAACACAATAATATATACCAAATAGTGTAGTGCGCTACTCATTCGTGCAAAACAAACCAAGTTTGAGCTACCTTTATGCGTGAAAGTGCCAAAAAAGCATAAAAAACACGTAAAATTGCAACTTAAACACGTAATTTTTAACATATGACTATGATTTTCAATTCTAACCAATTCAACACAATAATATATACCCAATAAGTGTTGTTTGCCATGTTTCGTGCAAAACAATCAAAGTTCGAGCTACTATGATTTTCAATTCTAACCATGTCAACACAATAATTTATTCCAAATAGTGATGTTTGCCAGGATTCGTGTAAAACAAACCAAGTTTGAGCTACTTTATGCGTAAAAGTGCCAAAAGACCTTAAAAACGCATAAAATCGTAACTTAACACGTAATTTCTAGCATATGACTATGATTTACAATTCTAACCACTTCAACACAATAATAAATACCAAATAGTGTTTTGTGCCAAGATTTGTGGCAAAAACAAACAAAGTTTGAGCTACTTTATGCGCGAAAGTGCCAAAAAAGCTTTAAAATGCATAAAATCGCAACTTAACACGTCATTTCTATCATATGACTATGATTTTCATTTCTAACCATGTCAACACAATAATATATACCAACAAGTGTTGTGTGCCAAGATTCGTGCAAAACAAACAAAGTTTGAGCAACTTTATGCGTGAAAGTTCCTAAAAAGCTTATAGATGCATAAAATCGTAACTTAACATGTAATTTCTAGCATATGACTATGATTTTCAATTGTAACCACTTCAACACAATGATATATACTAAATAGTGTTGTGTGCCAAGTTTCATGCAAAACAAACAAAGTTTGCGCTACTTTACGCGTGAATGTGCCAAAAAACCTTTAAAAACGCATAAAATCACAACTTAACCACGTAATTTCTAGCATATGACTACGATTTACAAATCTAACCCACTTAAACACAATAATATATACCAAATAGTGTTGTGTGCTAGGTTTCGTGCAAAACAAAACCAAGTTTGAGCTACATTATGCGCGAAAGTGCCAAAAAAGCATAAAAACGAATAAAATCGCAACTTAACACGTAATTTACTAGCATATGACTATGATTTACAATTCTAACCACTTCAACACAATAATATATACCAAATAGTTTTGTGTGCCAAGATTCGTGCAAAACAAACCAAGTTTGAGCTACTTTATGCGTGAAAGTGCCAAAAAAAGCTTAAAAACGCATAAAAATCGCAACTTAACACGTAATTTCTAGCATATGACTATGATTTACAATTCTAACAACTTCAACACAATAATATATACCAAATAGTGTTGTGTGCCATGTTTTGTGCAAAATAAACCAAGTTTGAGCTAATTTATATGCGAAAGTGCCAAAAAAGCATAAAAACGCATAAATTGCAACTTTACACGTAATTCCTATCATATGACTATGATTTTCAATTCTAACCATGTCAACACAATAATTTATACCAAATAGTATTGTTTGCTAAGATTCGTGTAAAACAAACAAAGTTTGTGCTACTCTATGGCGAAAGTGCCAGAAAAGCTTTAAAACATATAAAATCGCAAATTAAGACGTAATTATTATCATATGACTATTATTTTCATTTCTAACCACGTCAACATAATAATATATACCAAATTATGTTGTGTGCCAAGATTCGTGGAAAACAAACCATGTTTGAGCTACTTTATGCGTGAAAGTTCCAAAAAAGCTTAAAATGCATAAAATCGTAACTTAACATGTAATTTCTAGCATATGACTATGATTTTAATTTCTTACCACTTCAACACAATAATATATACTAAATAGTGTTGTGTGCCAAGTTTCATGCAAAACAAACCAAGTTTGAGCTACTTTATGCGTGAAAGTGCCAAAAAATATAAAAACGCATAAATCGGAACTTAACACGTAATTTCAATCATATGACTATAATTTTCATTTCTAACCACGTCAACAAGATAATATATACGAAATAGTGTTATGAGCCAAGATTCGTGCAAAACAAACCAAGTTTGAGCAAATTTATGCGTGAATGTTCCAAAAAAGCTTAAAAAACGCATCTTAACACGTAATTTCTAACATATGACTATGATTTTCAATTCTAACCATCTCAACACAATTATATATACCAAATAGTGTTGTGTGCTAAGCTTCTTGCAAAACAAACCAAGTTTGAGCTACTTTATGCTTGAAAGTGTCAAAAAAAACATAAAAACGCAAAAATCACAACATAACATGTAATTTGTATCATATGACTATGATTTTCAATTCTAACCACTTCAACACAATAATATATACCAACTAGTGTTGTGTGCCAAGTTTCGTGCAAAACAAACCAAGTTTGAGCTACTTTATGCGCGAAAGTGTCAAAAAAGCTCAAAAACCGTATAAATGGCAACTTAGCACGTAATATCTATCATAAGACTATGATTTTCAATTCTAACCACGTCAACACAATAATATATACCCAATAGTGTTGTGTGCGATGATTCGTGCAAAACAAAACCAAGTTTGAGCTACTTTATGCGTGAAAGTGCTAAAAAAGCTTTTAAAATGCATAAATCGCAACTTAACACGTAATTTCTATCATATGACTATGATTTTCAATTCTAACCACGTCAACTCATTAATATATACCAAAATAGTGTTGTGTGCCAAGATTCATGTAAAAAAAACCATGTTTGAGCTACTTTAATGCGTGAAAGTGCCAAAAAGCTTAAAAATGCATAAAATCGCAACTTAACACGTAATGTTTAGCATATGACTTTGATATTCAATTCTAACCACTTCAACACAATATATATATAAAATAGTGTTGTGTGCCATGTTTCGTGCAAAACAAACCAAATTTGAGCTACTTATACGCAAAAGTGCCAAAAAAGCATAAAAAACGCTTAAATCGCAACTTAACACGTAATTTCTATCATAGGACTATGATTTTCAATTCTAACTAGATCAGCACAATAATATATACAAAATAGTGTTTTGTGCCAAGATTCGTGTAAAGCAAACCAAGATTGAGCTACTTTATGCGCGAAAGTGCCAAAAAAGCTTAAAAACGAATAAATCGCAACTAGAAACGTAATTTCTGTCATAATACTATGTTTTTCTATTTTTATCCACGTCAACACAATAATTATACCAAATAGTGTTGTGTGCAAAGATTCGTGCAAAAGAAACCGAGTTTGAGCTACTTTATGCGTGAAAGTGCCAAAAAAAGCTTAAAACGCGTATCGCAACCTAACACGTAATTTCTATCATATGACTATGATTTTAAATTCTAATCATGTTAACACAATAATATATACCAAATAGTGTTGTGTACCAAGATTCGTGCAAAAGAAACCAAGTTTGAGCTACTTTAATCGTGAAAGTGCCAAAAAAGCTTTAAAAGCATAAAATCATAACATAACACGTAATTTTCTAGCATATGATTATGATTTTAAATTCTAACAACGTCAACACAATAATATATACTAAATAGTGTTCTGTGCCCGATTTTCATGCAAAACAAACTAAGTTTGAGATACTTTATGCACGAAAGTGCCAAAAAAAAGCTTAAAAACGCAATAAAATCGCAACATAACAAGTAATTTTCAATCATATGACTATGATTTTCAATTCTAACCACTTCAACACAATAATATATACCAAATACTCTTGTGTGCCAAGTTTCGTGCAAAACAAACCAAGTTTGAGCTACTTTATGCATGAAAGTGCCAAAAAAGCTTAAAAACGCATAAAATCGCAACTTAAAACGTATTTTCTATCATATGACTATGATTTTAAATTCTAACCACGTCAACACAATACCAAATAGTGTTGTGTGGCAAAGATTGGTGCAAAACAAACAAGTTTGAGCTACTTTATGCATGAAAGTGCCAAAAAAGCTTAAAAACGCATAAATCGCAACTTAACACCGTACTTTCTATCATATGACTATGAATTTGAATTCTAACCACGTCAACACATTTATATATACCAAATAGTGTTGTGTGCCAAGATTCGTGTAAAACAAAACAAGTTTGAGCTACTTTATGCATGAAAGTGCCAAAAAACCTTTAAAAACGCATAAAATCGAAACTTAACACGTAATTTCAAGCATATGACTACAATTTACAAATCTAACCACTTCAACACAATAATATATACCAAATAGTGTTGTGCGCCAAGATTCGTGTAAAGCAAACCAAGTTTGAGCTACTTTATGCGTGAAAGTGCCAAAAGACCTTAAAAACGCATAAAATCGTAACTTAACACGTAATTTCTAGCATATGACCTGGATTTACAATTCTAAACCACTCAGCACAATAATATATACCAAATAGTGTTTTGTGCCAAGTTTCGTGCAAAACAAACCAATTTGAGCTACTTTATGCGCGAAAGTGCTAAAAAAGCTTTAAAATGCATAAAATCGTAACTTAACACGACATTTCTATCATATGACTATGATTTTGAATTCTAACTACTTCAACACAATAATATATACGAAATAGTAATGTTTCCCAAGTTTCGTGCAAAACAAACCAAGTTTGAGCTACTCTAATGCGCGAAAGTGCCAAAAAAGCTTTAAAACGCATAAAATCGCAAATTAAGACGTAGTTTCTATCATATGACTATAATTTTCATTTCTATCCACATCAACACAATAATATATACCAAAAAGTGTTGTGTGACAAGATTCGTGCAAAACAAACAAAGTTTGAGCTACTTTATGCGTGAAAGTTCCTAAAAAGCTTAAAAATGCATAAAATCGTAACCTAACATGTAATTTCTAACATATGACTATGATTTTCAATTCTAACCACTTCAACACAATGACATATACCAAATAGTGTTGTGTGCCAAGTTTCATGCAAAACAAACCAAGTTTGCGCTACTTTACGCGTGAATGTGCCAAAAAAGATTTAAAATGCATAAAATCACAACTTAACACGTAATTTCTAGCATATGACTACGATTTACAAATCTAACCACTTCAACACAATAATATATACCAAATAGTGTTGTGTGCCAGGTTTCGTGCAAAACAAACCAAGTTTGAGCTACATTATTCGCGAAAGTGCCAAAAAAGCATAAAAACGAATAAAATCGCAACTAAACACGTAATTTCTAGCATATGACTATGATTTACAATTCTAGCCACTTCAACACAATAATATATACCAAATAGTGTTGTGTGCCAAGATTCGTGCAAAACAAACCAATTTTGAGCTACTTTATGCGTGAAAGTGCCAAAAAGCTAAAAAACGCATAAAATCGCAACTTAACACGTAATTTCTAGCATATGACTATTATTTACAATTCTAACCACTTCACCACAATAATATATACCAAATAGTGTTGTGTGCCAAGTTTCGTGCGAAATAAACAAAGTTTGAGCTACTTTATACGCGAAAGTGAAAAAAAAGCATAAAAACGCATAAATTGCAACTTTACACGTAATTCCTATCATATGACTATGATTTTCAATTCTAAACATGTCAACACAATAATTTATACCAAATAGTGTTGTTTGCCAAGATTCGTGTAAAACAAACAAAGTTTGAGCTACTCTATGCGCGAAAGTGCCAGAAAAGCTTTAAAACGCATAAAATCGCAAATTAAGACGTAATTATTATCATATAACTATGATTTTCATTTCTAACCACGTCAAAACAATAATATATACCAAATTGTGTTGTGTGCCAAGATTCGTGGAAAACAAACCATGGTTGAGCTACTTTATGCGTGAAAATTCCAAAAAATCTTAAAAATGCATAAAATCGTAACTTAACATGTAATTTCTAGCATATGACTATGATTTTCAATTCTTATCACTTCAACACAATAATATATACTAAATAGTGTTGTGTGCCAAGTTTCATGCAAAACAAACTAAGTTTGAGCTACTTTATGCGCAAAAGTGCAAAAATAGCATAAAAACGCATAATATCGCAAGTTAACATGTAATTTCTATCATATGACTATAATTTTCAATTCTAACCACTTCAAAACAATAATATATAACAACTAGTGTTGTGTGCCAAGTTTCGTGCAAAACAAACCTAGTTTGAGCTACTTTATGCGCAAAAGTGCTAAAAAAGCTTTAAAACGCTTAAAATCGCAACTTAACACGTAATTTCTAATATATGACCATGATTTTCAATTCTAACGACGTCTACACAATAATATATACCAAATAGTGTTGTGTGCAAAGATTCGTGAAAAACAAACCAAGTTTAAGCTACTTTATGCGTGAAAGTTCCAAAAAAGCTTAAAAACGCATAAAATCGCAAGTTAACACGTAATTTATAACAAATGACTATGATTTTCAATTCTAACCATTTCAACACAATAATATATACCAAATAGTGTTGTGTGCCAAGCTTCATATAAAACAAACCAAATTTGAGCTACTTTATGCGTGAAAGTGCCAAAAAAGCTTAAAAACGCATAAATCGCAACATAACATGTAATTTCTATCATATGACTATGATTTTCAATTCTAAATACTTCAACACAATAATATATACCAACTAGTGTTGTGTGCCATGTTTCGTGCAAAACAAAACCAAGTTTGAGGTACTTTATGCGCGAAAGTGTCAAAAAAGCTTAAAAACGCATAAATCGCAACTTAACACGTAATTTCTATCATATGACTATTATTTTCAATTCTAACCACGTCAACACAATAATATATACCAAATAGTGTTGTGTGCAAAGATTCATGCAAAACAAACCAAGTTTGAGCTACTTTATGCGTGAAAGTGCTAAAAAAGCTTTAAAACGCATAAATCGCAACTTAACACGTAATGTTTAGCATATCACTTTGATTTTCAATTCTGACCACTTCAACACAATAATATTTACAAAATAGTGTTGTGTGCCAAGTTTCGTGCAAAACAAACAAAATTTGAGCTACTTTATACGCGATAGTGCCAAAAAAGAATAAAAACGCTTAAATCGCAACTTAACACGTAATTTCTATCATAGGACTATGATTTTCAATTCTAACTAGATCAGCACAATAATATATACAAAATACTATTTTGTGCCAAGATTCGTGTAAAACAAACCAAGATTGAGCTACTTTATGCGCGAAAGTGCCAAAAAAGCTTTAAAACGCATAAATCGCAACGTAACACGTAATTTCTATTATATGACTATGATTTTTCTATTTTATCCACGTCAACACAATAATATATACCAAATAGTGTTGTGTGCAAAGATTCGTGCGAAACAAACCGAGTTTGAGCTACTTTATGCATGAAAGTGCAAAAAAAGCTTAAAAACGCATAAATCGCAACTTAACACGTAATTTCTATCATATAACTATGATTTTGAATTCTAACCACGTCAACACAATTATATGTACCAAATAGTGTTGTGTACCAAGATTCGTGTAAAACAAAGCAAGTTTGAGCTACTTTATGCATGAAAGTGCCAAAAAAGCTTAAAAACGCATAAAATCGCAACTTAACACGTAATTTCAAGCATATGACTACGATTTACAAATCTAACCACTTCAAAAAAAGAATATATAAGTGCCATGTTTCGTGCAAAACAAACCAAGTTTGAGCGATTTGATGTGCAAAAGTGCCAAAAAAGCTTAAAACGCATAAAATCATAATTTAACACGTAATTTCTATCATATGACTATGATTTTGAATTCTAATCACTTCAAGAAAATAATATATACCAAATAGTGTTGTGTGCCAAGTTTCGTGCAAAACAAACCAAGTTTGAGTTACTTTATGCGCCAAAGTGCAAAAAAAGCTTAAAAACGCATAAAATCGCAACTTAATATGTAATTTCTATCCTATGACTATGATTTTCAATTCTAATCACTTCAACACAATAATATATACCAAATGGTGTTGTGTGCAGAGTTTCGTGCAAAACAAACCAAGATTGAGCTACTATATGCGCGAAAGTGCAAAACAAGCTTAAAAACGCATAAATCGAAACTTAACACGTAATTTCTATCATATTACTATGATTTTCAATTCTATCCACGTCAACACAATAATATATACCAAATAGTGTTTTGTGCCAAGATTCTTGTAAAACAAACCAAGTTTGAGCTACTTTATGCGTGAAAGTGCCAAAAAAGCTTTGAAACGCATAAAATCGCAACTTAACACTTAATTTCTATCATATGACAATGATTTTCAATTCTAACCACTTCAACAAAATAATATATACAAAATAGTGTTGTGTGCCAGGTTTCGTGCAAAACAAACCAAGTTTGAGCTACTTTATGCGACAAAGTGCAAAAATAGCTTAAAAACGCATAAAATCGCAACTTAACATGTAATTTCTATCATATGAGTATGATTTTTAATTCTAACCACTTCAACATAATAATATAAACCAACTAGTGTTGTGTGCAAAGTTTCGTGCAAAAAAAACAAGTTTGAGCTACTTTATACGCGAAAAAGCCAAAAAAGCTTAAAAATGCATAAAATCGCAACTTAATACGTAATTTCTAGGATATGACAATGATTTTCAATACTAACCACTTCAACACAATAATATATACCAAATAGTTTTGTGTGTTAAGTTTCATGCAAAACAAACCAAGTTTGAGCTACTTTATACGCGAAAGTGCCAAAAAAGCTTAAAAACGCATAACATATACCAAAGAGTGTTGTGTTTCAAGTTTCGTGCAAAACAAACCATGTTACTTTATGCGCGAAAGTGAAAAAAAAGCTTCAAAACGCATAAAATCGCAACTTAACATGTAATTTCTATCATATGACTATGATTTTTAATTATAACCACTTCAACACATTAATATATTCCAACTAGTGTTGTGTGTAAAGTTTCGTGCAAAAAAAACAAGTTTGAGCTACTTCATGCGCGAAAACGTCAAAAAAGCTTAAAAACGCATAAAATCGCAACTTAAAAAGTAATTTCTAGCATATGATTATGATTTTAAATTCTAACCACTTCAAAACAATAACATATACCAAATAGTGTTGTGTGCAAAGTTTCATGCAAAACAAACCAAGTTTGAGCTACTTTATGCGCGAAAGTGCCAAAAAAGCTTTAAAACACATAAAATCGCAACTTAACACGGAATTTCTATCATATTACTATTATTTTCAATACTAACCATGTCAACACAATAATATATACGAACTAGCATTGTGTGCAAAGATTCGTGCAAAACAAAGCAAGTTTAAGCTACTTTATGCGTAAAAGTGCCAAAAAAGCTCAAAAACGTATATAATTGCAACTTAACAATTAATTTCTATCATATGAATATGATTTTAAATTCTAACCACGTCAACACAATAATGTATACCAAATAGTGTTGTGTGCAAAGATTGGTGCAAAACAAACAAGTTTGTGCTACTTTATGCGTGAAAGTGCCAAAAAAGCTTTAAAACGCATAAATCGCAAATTAACACGTACTTTCTATCATATGACTATGATTTTGAATTCTAACCACGTCAACACAATTATATATACCAAATAGTGTTGTGTGCCAAGATTCGTGTAAAACAAAACAAGTTTGAGCTACTTTATGCATGAAAGTGCCAAAAAAGCTTAAAAACGCATAAAATCGCAACTTAACACGTAATTTCAAACATATGACTACGATTTACAAATCTAACCACTTCAACAAAAGAATATATACCAAATAATGTTGTGTGCCATGTTTCGTGCAAAACAAACCAAGTTTGAGCTACTTTATGCGCGAAAGTGCCAAAAAAGCTTTAAAACGCATAAAATCACAACTTAACACGTAATTTCTATCATATGACTATGATTTATAATTCTAATCACTTCAACAAAATAATATATACCAACGAGTGTTGTGTGCCAAGTTTCGTGCAAAACAAAACCAAGTTTGAGCTACTTTATGCGCGAAAGTGTCAAAAAAGCTTAAAAACGCATAAATCGCAACTTAACACGTAATGTTTAGCATATCACTTTGATTTTCAATTCTGACCACTTCAACACAATAATATTTACAAAATAGTGTTGTGTGCCAAGTTTCGTGCAAAACAAACAAAATTTGAGCTACTTTATACGCGATAGTGCCAAAAAAGAATAAAAACGCTTAAATCGCAACTTAACACGTAATTTCTATCATAGGACTATGATTTTCAATTCTAACTAGATCAGCACAATAATATATACAAAATAGTATTTTGTGCCAAGATTCGTATAAAACAAACCAAGATTAAGCTACTTTATGCGCGAAAGTGCCAAAAAAGCTTTAAAATGCATAAATCGCAACGTAACACGTAATTTCTATTATATGACTATGATTTTCAATTTTATCCACGTCAACACAATAATATATACCAAATAGTGTTGTGTGCAAAGATTCGTGCGAAACAAACCGAGTTTGAGCTACTTTATGCGTGAAAGTGCAAAAAAAGCTTAAAAACGCATAAATCGCAACTTAACACGTAATTTCTATCATATGACTATGATTTTGAATTCTAACCACGTCAACACAATTATATGTACCAAATAGTGTTGTGTACCAAGATTCGTGTAAAACAAAACAAGTTTGAGCTACTTTATGCATGAAAGTGCCAAAAAAGCTTAAAAACGCATAAAATCGCAACTTAACACGTAATTTCAAGCATATGACTACGATTTACAAATCTAACCACTTCAAAAAAAGAATATATAAGTGCCATGTTTCGTGCAAAACAAACCAAGTTTGAGCGATTTTATGTGCAAAAGTGCCAAAAAAGCTTAAAACGCATAAAATCATAACCTAACACGTAATTTCTATCATATGACTATGATTTTGAATTCTAATCACTTCAAGAAAATAATATATACCAAATAGTGTTGTGTGCCAAGTTTCGTGCAAAACAAACCAAGTTTGAGTTACTTTATGCGCCAAAGTGCAAAAAAAGCTTAAAAACGCATAAAATCGCAACTTAACATGTAATTTCTATCATATGACTATGATTTTCAATTCTAATCACTTCAACACAATAATATATACCAAATGGTGTTGTGTGCAGAGTTTCGTGCAAAACAAACCAAGATTGAGCTACTATATGCGCGAAAGTGCAAAACAAGCTTAAAAACGCATAAATCGAAACTTAACACGTAATTTCTATCATATTACTATGATTTTCAATTCTATCCACGTCAACACAATAATATATACCAAATAGTGTTTTGTGCCAAGATTCTTGTAAAACAAACCAAGTTTGAGCTACTTTATGCGTGAAAGTGCCAAAAAAGCTTTGAAACGCATAAAATCGCAACTTAACACTTAATTTCTATCATATGACTATGATTTTCAATTCTAACCACTTCAACAAAATAATATATACAAAATAGTGTTGTGTGCCAGGTTTCGTGCAAAACAAACCAAGTTTGAGCTACTTTATGCGACAAAGTGCAAAAATAGCTTAAAAACGCATAAAATCGCAACTTAACATGTAATTTCTATCATATGAGTATGATTTTTAATTCTAACCACTTCAACATAATAATATAAACCAACTAGTGTTGTGTGCAAAGTTTCGTGCAAAAAAAACAAGTTTGAGCTACTTTATACGCGAAAAAGCCAAAAAAGCTTAAAATTGCATAAAATCGCAACTTAATACGTAATTTCTAGGATATGACAATGATTTTCAATACTAACCACTTCAACACAATAACATATACCAAATAGTTTTGTGTGCTAAGTTTCATGCAAAACAAACCAAGTTTGAGGTACTTTATACGCGAAAGTGCAAAAAAGCTTAAAAACGCATAACATATACCAAAGAGTGTTGTGTTTCAAGTTTCGTGCAAAACAAACCATGTTACTTTATGCGCGAAAGTGAAAAAAAAGCTTCAAAATGCATAAAATCGCAACTTAACATGTAATTTCTATCATATGACTATGATTTTTAATTATAACCACTTCAATACATTAATATATTCCAACTAGTGTTGTGTGTAAAGTTTCGTGCAAAAAAAACAAGTTTGAGCTACTTCATGCGCGAAAACGCCAAAAAAGCTTAAAAACGCATAAAATCGCAACTTAAAAAGTAATTTCTAGCATATGACTATGATTTTAAATTCTAACCACTTCAAAACAATAACATATACCAAATAGTGTTGTGTGCAAAGTTTCATGCAAAACAAACCAAATTTGAGCTACTTTATGCGCGAAAGTGCCAAAAAAGCTTTAAAACACATAAAATCGCAACTTAACACGGAATTTCTATCATATTACTATGATTTTCAATTCTAACCATGTCAACACAATAATATATACGAACTAGCATTGAGTGCAAAGATTCGTCCAAAACAAAGCAAGTTTAAGCTACTTTATGCGTAAAAGTGCCAAAAAAGCTCAAAAACGTATATAATTGCAACTTAACAATTAATTTCTATCATATGAATATGATTTTAAATTCTAACCACGTCAACACAATAATATATACCAAATAGTGTTGTGTACAAAGATTGGTGCAAAACAAACAAGTTTGTGCTACTTTATGCGTGAAAGTGCCAAAAAAGCTTTAAAACGCATAAATCGCAAATTAACACGTAATTTCTATCATATGTCTATGATTTTGAATTCTAACCACGTCAACACAATTATATATACCAAATAGTGTTGTGTGCCAAGATTCGTGTAAAACAAAACAAGTTTGAGCTACTTTATGCATGAAAGTGCCAAAAAAGCTTAAAAACGCATAAAATCGCAACTTAACACGTAATTTCAAACATATGACTACGATTTACAAATCTAACCACTTCAACAAAAGAATATATACCAAATAATGTTGTGTGCCATGTTTCGTGCAAAACAAACCAAGTTTGAGCTACTTTATGCGCGAAAGTGCCAAAAAAGCTTAAAAACACATAAAATCACAACTTAACACGTAATTTCTATCATATGACTATGATTTATAATTCTAATCACTTCAACAAAATAATATATACCAAATAGTGTTGTTTGCCAAGTTTCGTGCAAAACAAACCAAGTTTGAGCTACTTTATGCGCCAAAGTGCAAAAAAAGCTTAAAAACGCATAAAATCGCAACTAAACATGTAATTTCTATCATATGACTATGATTTTCAATTCTAAGCACTTCAACACAGTAATATATACCAAATAGTTTTGTGTGCCAAGCTTCGTGCAAAACAAACCAAGATTGAGCTACTTTATACGCGAAAGTGCCAAAAAAGCTTTAAAACGCATAAATCGAAACTTAACACGTAACTTCTATCATATTACTATGATTTTCAATTCTATCCATGTCAACACAATAATATATACCAAATAGTGTTTTGTGCCAAGATTCGTGTAAAACAAACCAAGTTTGAGCTACTTTATGCGTGAAAGTGCCAAAAAAGCTTAAAAACGCATAAAATCGCAACTTAACACGTAATTTCTATCATATGACTATGATTTTCAATTCTAACCACTTCAACACAATAATATATACTAAATAGTGTTGTGTGCCAAGTTTCGTGCAAAACAAACCAAGTTTTAGCTACTTTAGGCGCGAAAGTGCCAAAAAAGCTTTAAAATGCATAAAATCACAACTTAACACGTAATTTCTATCATATGACTATGATTTTGAATTCTAACCACTTCAACAAAATAATATATACCAAATAGTGTTGTGTGCCAGCTTTCGTGCAAAACAAACCAAGTTTGAGCTACTTTATACGCAATAGTGCCAAAAAATCTTATAAACGCATAAAATGGCAACTTAACACGTAATTTTTAGTATATGACTATGATTTTCAATTCTAACCACTTCAACACAATAATATATACCAAATAGTGTTGTGTGCCAAGTTTCGTGCAAAACAACCAAGTTTGAGATATTTTATGCGCAATAGTGCCAAAAAAGTTTAAAAACGCATAAAATCGCAACTTAACACGTAATTTTTAGTATATGACTATGATTTTCAATTATAACCACTTCAACACAATAATATATACCAAATAGTGTTGTGTGCCATGTTTCGTGCAAAACAAACCAAGTTTGAGCTACTTTATGCGTCAAAGTGCTAAAAAAGCTTTAAAACGCATAAATCGCAACTTAACACGTAATGTTTAGCATATCACTTTGATTTTACATTCTAACCACTTCAACAGAATAATATTTACAAAATAGTGTTGTGTGCCAAGTTTCGTGCAAAACAAACAAAATTTGAGCTACTTTATACGCGATAGTGCCAAAAAAGAATAAAAACGCTTAAATCGCAACGTAACACGTAATTTCTATTATATGACTATGATTTTCTATTTTATCCACGTCAACACAATAATATATACCAAATAGTGTTGTGTGCAAAGATTCGTGCGAAACAAACCGAGTTTGAGCTACTTTATGCGTGAAAGTGCAAAAAAAGCTTAAAAACGCATAAATCGCAACTTAACACGTAATTTCTATCATATGACTATGATTTTGAATTCTAACCACGTCAACACAATTATATGTACCAAATAGTGTTGTGTACCAAGATTCGTGTAAAACAAAACAAGTTTGAGCTACTTTATGCATGAAAGTGCCAAAAAAGTTTTAAAACGCATAAAATCGCAACTTAACACGTAATTTCAAGCATATGACTACGATTTACAAATCTAACCACTTCAACAAAAGAATATATATGTGCCATGTTTCGTGCAAAACAAACCAAGTTTGAGCGACATTATGTGCAAAAGTGCCAAAAAAGCTTAAAACGCATAAAATCATAACTTAGCACGTAATTTCTATCATATGACTATGATTTTGAATTCTAATCACTTCAACAAAATAATATATACCAAATAGTGTTGTGTGCCAAGTTTCGTGCAAAACAAACCAAGTTTGAGCTACTTTATGCGCCAAAGTGCAAAAAAAGTTAAAAACGCATAAAATCGCAACTTAACATGTAATTTCTATCATATGACTATGATTTTCAATTCTAAGCACTTCAACACAATAATATATACCAAATAGTGTTGTGTGCCAAGTTTCGTGCAAAACAAACCAAATTTGAGCTACTTTATGCGCCAAAGTGCAAAAAAAGCTTAAAAACGCATAAAATCGCAACTTAACATGTAATTTCTATCATATGACTATGATTTTCAATTCTAAGCACTTCAACACAATATTATATACCAAATAGTGTTGTGTGCAGAGTTTCGTGCAAAACAAACCAAGATTGAGCTACTATATTCGCGAAAGTGCAAAACAAGCTTAAAAACGCATAAATCGAAACTTAACACGTAATTTCTATCATATTACTATGATTTTCAATTCTATCCACGTCAACACAATAATATATACCAAATAGTGTTTTGTGCCAAGATTCTTGTAAAACAAACCAAGTTTGAGCTACTTTATGCGTGAAAGTGCCAAAAAAGCTTTGAAACGCATAAAATCGCAACTTAACACTTAATTTCTATCATATGACTATGATTTTCAATTCTAACCACTTCAACAAAATAATATATACAAAATAGTGTTGTGTGCCAGGTTTCGTGCAAAACAAACCAAGTTTGAGCTACTTTATGCGACAAAGTGCAAAAATAGCTTAAAAACGCATAAAATCGCAACTTAACATGTAATTTCTATCATATGAGTATGATTTTTAATTCTAACCACTTCAACATAATAATATAAACCAACTAGTGTTGTGTGCAAAGTTTCGTGCAAAAAAAACAAGTTTGAGCTACTTTATACGCGAAAAAGCCAAAAAAGCTTAAAATTGCATAAAATCGCAACTTAATACGTAATTTCTAGGATATGACAATGATTTTCAATACTAACCACTTCAACACAATAATATATACCAAATAGTTTTGTGTGCTAAGTTTCATGCAAAACAAACCAAGTTTGAGCTACTTTATACGCGAAAGTGCCAAAAAAGCTTAAAAACGCATAACATATACCAAAGAGTGTTGTGTTTCAAGTTTCGTGCAAAACAAACCATGATACTTTATGCGCGAAAGTGAAAAAAAAGCTTCAAAACGCATAAAATCGCAACTTAACATGTAATTTCTATCATATGACTATGATTTTTAATTATAACCACTTCAACACATTAATATATTCCAACTAGTGTTGTGTGTAAAGTTTCGTGCAAAAAAAACAAGTTTGAGCTACTTCATGCGCGAAAACGCCAAAAAAGCTTAAAAACGCATAAAATCGCAACTTAAAAAGTAATTTCTAGCATATGACTATGATTTTAAATTCTAACCACTTCAAAACAATAACATATACCAAATAGTGTTGTGTGCAAAGTTTCATGCAAAACAAACCAAGTTTGAGCTACTTTATGCGCGAAAGTGCCAAAAAAGCTTTAAAACGCATAAAATCGCAACTTAACACGGAATTTCTATCATATTACTATGATTTTCAATTCTAACCATGTCAACACAATAATATATACGAACTAGCATTGAGTGCAAAGATTCGTGCAAAACAAAGCAAGTTTAAGCTACTTTATGCGTAAAAGTGCCAAAAAAGCTCAAAAACGTATATAATTGCAACTTAACAATTAATTTCTATCATATGAATATGATTTTAAATTCTAACCACGTCAACACAATAATATATACCAAATAGTGTTGTGTGCAAAGATTGGTGCAAAACAAACAAGTTTGTGCTACTTTATGCGTGAAAGTGCCAAAAAAGCTTTAAAACGCATAAATCGCAAATTAACACGTAATTTCTATCATATGACTATGATTTTGAATTCTAACCACGTCAACACAATTATATATACCAAATAGTGTTGTGTGCCAAGATTCGTGTAAAACAAAACAAGTTTGAGCTACTTTATGCATGAAAGTGCCAAAAAAGCTTAAAAACGCATAAAATCGCAACTTAACACGTAATTTCAAACATATGACTACGATTTACAAATCTAACCACTTCAACAAAAGAATATATACCAAATAATGTTGTGTGCCATGTTTCGTGCAAAACAAACCAAGTTTGAGCTACTTTATGCGCGAAAGTGCCAAAAAAGCTTAAAAACGCATAAAATCACAACTTAACACGTAATTTCTATCATATGACTATGATTTATAATTCTAATCACTTCAACAAAATAATATATACCAACTAGTGTTGTGTGCCAAGTTTCGTGCAAAACAAAACCAAGTTTGAGCTACTTTATGCGCGAAAGTGTCAAAAAAGCTTAAAAACGCATAAATCGCAACTTAACACGTAATTTCTATCGTATGACTATTATTTTCAATTGTAACCACGTCAACACAATAATATATACCAAATAGTGTTGTGTGCGAAGATTCATGCAAAACAAACCAAGTTTGAGCTACTTTATGCGTGAAAGTGCTAAAAAAGCTTAAAAACGCATAAATCGCAACTTAACACGTAATGTTTAGCATATCACTTTGATTTTCAATTCTGACCACTTCAACACAATAATATTAACAAAATAGTGTTGTGTGCCAAGTTTCGTGCAAAACAAACAAAATTTGAGCTACTTTATACGCGATAGTGCCAAAAAAGAATAAAAACGCTTAAATCGCAACTTAACACGTAATTTCTATCATAGGACTATGATTTTCAATTCTAACTAGATCAGCACAATAATATATACAAAATAGTATTTTGTGCCAAGATTCGTGTAAAACAAACCAAGATTAAGCTACTTTATGCGCGAAAGTGCCAAAAAAGCTTTAAAACGCATAAATCGCAACGTAACACGTAATTTCTATTATATGACTATGATTTTCTATTTTATCCACGTCAACACAATAATATATACCAAATAGTGTTGTGTGCAAAGATTCGTGCGAAACAAACCGAGTTTGAGCTACTTTATGCGTGAAAGTGCAAAAAAAGCTTAAAAACGCATAAATCGCAACTTAACACGTAATTTCTATCATATGACTATGATTTTGAATTCTAACCACGTCAACACAATTATATGTACCAAATAGTGTTGTGTACCAAGATTCGTGTAAAACAAAACAAGTTTGAGCTACTTTATGCATGAAAGTGCCAAAAAAGCTTTAAAACGCATAAAATCGCAACTTAACACGTAATTTCAAGCATATGACTACGATTTACAAATCTAACCACTTCAGAAAAAGAATATATAAGTGCCATGTTTCGTGCAAAACAAACCAAGTTTGAGCGATTTTATGTGCAAAAGTGCCAAAAAAGCTTAAAACGCATAAAATCATAACTTAACACGTAATTTCTATCATATGACTATGATTTTGAATTCTAACCACGTCAACACAATTATATATACCAAATAGTGTTGTGTGCCAAGATTCGTGTAAAACAAAACAAGTTTGAGCTACTTTATGCATGAAAGTGCCAAAAAAGCTTAAAAACGCATAAAATCGCAACTTAACACGTAATTTCAAACATATGACTACGATTTACAAATCTAACCACTTCAACAAAAGAATATATACCAAATAATGTTGTGTGCCATGTTTCGTGCAAAACAAACCAAGTTTGAGCTACTTTATGCGCGACAGTGCCAAAAAAGCTTAAAAACGCATAAAATCACAACTTAACACGTAATTTCTATCATATGACTATGATTTATAATTCTAATCACTTCAACAAAATAATATATACCAAATAGTGTTGTGTGCCAAGTTTCGTGCAAAACAAACCAAGTTTGAGCTACTTTGTGCGCCAAAGTGCAAAAAAAGCTTAAAAACGCATAAAATCGCAACTAAACATGTAATTTCTATCATATGACTATGATTTTCAATTCTAAGCACTTCAACACAGTAATATATACCAAATAGTTTTGTGTGCCAAGCTTCGTGCAAAACAAACCAAGATTGAGCTACTTTATACGCGAAAGTGCCAAAAAGCTTTAAAACGCATAAATCGAAACTTAACACGTAACTTCTATCATATTACTATGATTTTCAATTCTATCCATGTCAACACAATAATATATACCAAATAGTGTTTTGTGCCAAGATTCGTGTAAAACAAACCAAGTTTGAGCTACTTTATGCGTGAAAGTGCCAAAAAAGCTTAAAAACGCATAAAATCGTAACTTAACACGTAATTTCTATCATATGACTATGATTTTCAATTCTAACCACTTCAACACAATAATATATACTAAATAGTGTTGTGTGCCAAGTTTCGTGCAAAACAAACCAAGTTTTAGCTACTTTAGGCGCGAAAGTGCCAAAATAGCTTAAAAATGCATAAAATCACAACTTAACACGTAATTTCTATCATATGACTATGATTTTGAATTCTAACCACTTCAACAAAATAATATATACCAAATAGTGTTGTGTGCCAGCTTTCGTGCAAAACAAACCAAGTTTGAGCTACTTTATACGCAATAGTGCCAAAAAATCTTATAAACGCATAAAATGGCAACTTAACACGTAATTTTTAGTATATGACTATGATTTTCAATTCTAACCACTTCAACACAATAATATATACCAAATAGTGTTGTGTGCCAAGTTTCGTGCAAAACAACCAAGTTTGAGATATTTTATGCGCAATAGTGCCAAAAAAGCTTAAAAACGCATAAAATCGCAACTTAACACGTAATTTTTAGTATATGACTATGATTTTCAATTATAAGCACTTCAACACAATAATATATACCAAATAGTGTTGTGTGCCATGTTTCGTGCAAAACAAACCAAGTTTGAGCTACTTTATGGGTCAAAGTGCTAAAAAAGCTTAAAAACGCATAAATCGCAACTTAACACGTAATGTTTAGCATATCACTTTGATTTTCAATTCTAACCACTTCAACAGAATAATATTTACAAAATAGTGTTGTGTGCCAAGTTTCGTGCAAAACAAACAAAATTTGAGCTACTTTATACGCGATAGTGCCAAAAAAGAATAAAAACGCTTAAATCGCAACGTAACACGTAATTTCTATTATATGACTATGATTTTCTATTTTATCCACGTCAACACAATAATATATACCAAATAGTGTTGTGTGCAAAGATTCGTGCGAAACAAACCGAGTTTGAGCTACTTTATGCGTGAAAGTGCAAAAAAAGCTTAAAAACGCATAAATCGCAACTTAACACGTAATTTCTATCATATGACTATGATTTTGAATTCTAACCACGTCAACACAATTATATGTACCAAATAGTGTTGTGTACCAAGATTCGTGTAAAACAAAACAAGTTTGAGCTACTTTATGCATGAAAGTGCCAAAAAAGTTTTAAAACGCATAAAATCGCAACTTAACACGTAATTTCAAGCATATGACTACGATTTACAAATCTAACCACTTCAACAAAAGAATATATATGTGCCATGTTTCGTGCAAAACAAACCAAGTTTGAGCGACATTATGTGCAAAAGTGCCAAAAAAGCTTAAAACGCATAAAATCATAACTTAGCACGTAATTTCTATCATATGACTATGATTTTGAATTCTAATCACTTCAACAAAATAATATATACCAAACAGTGTTGTGTGCCAAGTTTCGTGCAAAACAAACCAAGTTTGAGCTACTTTATGCGCCAAAGTGCAAAAAAAGTTAAAAACGCATAAAATCGCAACTTAACATGTAATTTCTATCATATGACTATGATTTTCAATTCTAAGCACTTCAACACAATAATATATACCAAATAGTGTTGTGTGCCAAGTTTCGTGCAAAACAAACCAAATTTGTGCTACTTTATGCGCCAAAGTGCAAAAAAAGCTTAAAAACGCATAAAATCGCAACTTAACATGTAATTTCTATCATGTGACTATGATTTTCAATTCTAAGCACTTCAACACAATAATATATACCAAATAGTGTTGTGTGCAGAGTTTCGTGCAAAACAAACCAAGATTGAGCTACTATATGCGCGAAAGTGCAAAACAAGCTTAAAAATGCATAAATCGAAACTTAACACGTAATTTCTATCATATTACTATGATTTTCAATTCTATCCACGTCAACACAATAATATATACCAAATAGTGTTTTGTGCCAAGATTCTTGTAAAACAAACCAAGTTTGAGCTACTTTATGCGTGAAAGTGCCAAAAAAGCTTTAAAACGCATAAAATCGCAACTTAACACTTAATTTCTATCATATGACTATGATTTTCAATTCTAACCACTTCAACAAAATAATATATACAAAATAGTGTTGTGTGACAGGTTTCGTGCAAAACAAACCAAGTTTGAGCTACTTTATGCAACAAAGTGCAAAAATAGCTTAAAAACGCATAAAATCACAACTTAACATGTAATTTCTATCATATGACTATGATTTTAAATTCTAACCACGTCAACACAATAATATATACCAAATAGTGTTGTGTGCAAAGATTGGTGCAAAACAAACAAGTTTGTGCTACTTTATGCGTGAAAGTGCCAAAAAAGCTTTAAAACGCATAAATCGCAAATTAGCACGTAATTTCTATCATATGACTATGATTTTGAATTCTAACCACGTCAACACAATTATATATACCAAATAGTGTTGTGTGCCAAGATTCGTGTAAAACAAAACAAGTTTGAGCTACTTTATGCATGAAAGTGCCAAAAAAGCTTTAAAACGCATAAAATCGCAACTTAACACGTAATTTCAAACATATGACTACGATATACAAATCTAACCACTTCACCAAAAGAATATATACCAAATAATGTTGTGTGCCATGTTTCGTGCAAAACAAACCAAGTTTGAGCTACTTTATGCGCGAAAGTGCCAAAAAAGCTTAAACACGCATAAAATCACAACTTAACACGTAATTTCTATCATATGACTATGATTTATAATTCTAATCACTTCAACGAAATAATATATACTAAATAGTGTTGTGTGCCAAGTTTCGTGCAAAACAAACCAAGTTTGAGCTACTTTATGCGCCAAAGTGCAAAAAAAGCTTAAAAACGCATAAAATCGCAACTAAACATGTAATTTCTATCATATGACTATGATTTTCAATTCTAAGCACTTCAACACAGTAATATATACCAAATAGTTATGTGTGCCAAGCTTCGTGCAAAACAAACCAAGTACTTTATACGCGAAAGTGCCAAAAAAGCTTTAAAACGCATAAATCGAAACTTAACACGTAACTTCTATCATATTACTATGATTTTCAATTCTATCCATGTCAACACAATAATATATACCAAATAGTGTTTTGTGCCAAGATTCGTGTAAAACAAACCAAGTTTGAGCTACTTTATGCGTGAAAGTGCCAAAAAAGCTTAAAAACGCATAAAATCGCAACTTAACACGTAATTTCTATCATATGACTATGATTTTCAATTCTAACCACTTCAATACAATAATATATACTAAATAGTGTTGTGTGCCAAGTTTCGTGCAAAACAAACCAAGTTTTAGCTACTTTAGGCGCGAAAGTGCCAAAAAAGCTTAAAAATGCATAAAATCACAACTTAACACGTAATTTCTATCATATGACTATGATTTTGAATTCTAACCATTTCAACAAAATAATATATACCAAATAGTGTTGTGTGCCAGCTTTTGTGCAAAACAAACCAAGTTTGAGCTACTTTATACGCAATAGGGCCAAAAAATCTTTAAAACGCATAAAATGGCAACTTAACACGTAATTTTTAGTATATGACTATGATTTTCAATTCTAACCACTTCAACACAATAATATATACCAAATAGTGTTGTGTGCCAAGTTTCGTGCAAAACAACCAAGTTTGAGATATTTTATGCGCAATAGTGCCAAAAAAGCTTAAAAACGTATAAAATCGCAACTTAACACGTAATTTTTAGTATATGACTATGATTTTCAATTATAACCACTTCAACACAATAATATATACCAAATAGTGTTGTGTGCCATGTTTCGTGCAAAACAAACCAAGTTTGAGCTACTTTATGCGTGAAAGTGCTAAAAAAGCTTTAAAACGCATAAATCGCAACTTAACACGTAATGTTTAGCATATCACTTTGATTTTCAATTCTAACCACTTCAACAGAATAATATTTACAAAATAGTGTTGTGTGCCAAGTTTCGTGCAAAACAAACAAAATTTAAGCTACTTTATACGCGATAGTGCCAAAAAAGAATTAAAACGCTTAAATCGCAACGTAACACGTAATTTCTATTATATGACTATGATTTTCTATTTTATCCATGTCAACACAATAATATATACCAAATAGTGTTGTGTGCAAAGATTCGTGCGAAACAAACCGAGTTTGAGCTACTTTATGCGTGAAAGTGAAAAAAAAGCTTAAAAACGCATAAATCGCAACTTAACACGTAATTTCTATCATATGACTATGATTTTGAATTCTAACCACGTCAACACAATTATATGTACCAAATAGTGTTGTGTACCAAGATTCGTGTAAAACAAAACAAGTTTGAGCTACTTTATGCATGAAAGTGCCAAAAAAGTTTTAAAACGCATAAAATCGCAACTTAACACGTAACTTCAAGCATATGACTACAATTTACAAATCTAACCACTTCAACAAAAGAATATATATGTGCCATGTTTCGTGCAAAACAAACCAAGTTTGAGCGACATTATGTGCAAAAGTGCCAAAAAAGCTTAAAACGCATAAAATCATAACTTAGCACGTAATTTCTATCATATGACTATGATTTTGAATTCTAATCACTTCAACAAAATAAAATATACCAAATAGTGTTGTGTGCCAAGTTTCGTGCAAAACAAACCAAGTTTGAGCTACTTTATGCGCCAAAGTGCAAAAAAAGCTTAAAAACGCATAAAATCGCACCTTAACATGTAATTTCTATCATATGACTATGATTTTCAATTCTAAGCACTTCAACACAATAATATATACCAAATAGTGTTGTGTGCAGAGTTTCGTGCAAAACAAACCAAGATTGAGCTACTATATGCGCGAAAGTGCAAAACAAGCTTAAAAACGCATAAATCGAAACTTAACACGTAATTTCTATCATATTACTATGATTTTCAATTCTATCCACGTCAACACAATAATATATACCAAATAGTGTTTTGTGCCAAGATTCTTGTAAAACAAACCAAGTTTGAGCTACTTTATGCGTGAAAGTGCCAAAAAAGCTTAAAAAACGCATAAAATCGCAACTTAACACTTAATTTCTATCATATGACTATGATTTTCAATTCTAACCACTTCAACAAAATAATATATACAAAATAGTGTTGTGTGACAGGTTTCGTGCAAAACAAACCAAGTTTGAGCTACTTTATGCGACAAAGTGCAAAAATAGCTTAAAAACGCATAAAATCACAACTTAACATGTAATTTCTATCATATGACTATGATTTTAAATTCTAACCACGTCAACACAATAATATATACCAAATAGTGTTGTGTGCAAAGATTGGTGCAAAACTAACAAGTTTGTGCTACTTTATGCGTGAAAGTGCCAAAATTGCTTAAAAACGCATAAATCGCAAATTAACACGTAATTTCTATCATATGACTATGATTTTGAATTCTAACCACGTCAACACAATTATATATACCAAATAGTGTTGTGTGCCAAGA
This sequence comes from Amaranthus tricolor, assembly GCF_026212465.1. Taxonomy (NCBI): domain Eukaryota; kingdom Viridiplantae; phylum Streptophyta; class Magnoliopsida; order Caryophyllales; family Amaranthaceae; genus Amaranthus; species Amaranthus tricolor. The sequence goes on along the minus strand of NC_080062.1, from coordinate 10,874,900 downwards.
TTCGTGTAAAACAAAACAAGTTTGAGCTACTTTATGCATGAAAGTGCCAAAAAAGCTTAAAAACGCATAAAATCGCAACTTAACACGTAATTTCAAACATATGACTACGATATACAAATCTAACCACTTCACCAAAAGAATATATACCAAATAATGTTGTGTGCCATGTTTCGTGCAAAACAAACCAAGTTTGAGCTACTTTATGCGCGAAAGTGCCAAAAAAGCTTAAACACGCATAAAATCACAACTTAACACGTAATTTCTATCATATGACTATGATTTATAATTCTAATCACTTCAACGAAATAATATATACCAAATAGTGTTGTGTGCCAAGTTTCGTGCAAAACAAACCAAGTTTGAGCTACTTTATGCGCCAAAGTGCAAAAAAAGCTTAAAAACGCATAAAATCGCAACTAAACATGTAATTTCTATCATATGACTATGATTTTCAATTCTAAGCACTTCAACACAGTAATATATACCAAATAGTTATGTGTGCCAAGCTTCGTGCAAAACAAACCAAGTACTTTATACGCGAAAGTGCCAAAAAAGCTTTAAAACGCATAAATCGAAACTTAACACGTAACTTCTATCATATTACTATGATTTTCAATTCTATCCATGTCAACACAATAATATATACCAAATAGTGTTTTGTGCCAAGATTCGTGTAAAACAAACCAAGTTTGAGCTACTTTATGCGTGAAAGTGCCAAAAAAGCTTAAAAACGCATAAAATCGCAATTTAACACGTAATTTCTATCATATGACTATGATTTTCAATTCTAACCACTTCAATACAATAATATATACTAAATAGTGTTGTGTGCCAAGTTTCGTGCAAAACAAACGAAGTTTTAGCTACTTTAGGCGCGAAAGTGCCAAAAAAGCTTAAAAATGCATAAAATCACAACTTAACACGTAATTTCTATCATATGACTATGATTTTGAATTCTAACCACTTCAACAAAATAATATATACCAAATAGTGTTGTGTGCCAGCTTTTGTGCAAAACAAACCAAGTTTGAGCTACTTTATACGCAATAGGGCCAAAAAATCTTTAAAACGCATAAAATCGCAACTTAACACGTAATTTTTAGTATATGACTATGATTTTCAATTCTAACCACTTCAACACAATAATATATACCAAATAGTGTTGTGTGCCAAGTTTCGTGCAAAACAACCAAGTTTGAGATATTTTATGCGCAATAGTGCCAAAAAAGCTTAAAAACGTATAAAATCGCAACTTAACACGTAATTTTTAGTATATGACTATGATTTTCAATTATAACCACTTCAACACAATAATATATACCAAATAGTGTTGTGTGCCATGTTTCGTGCAAAACAAACCAAGTTTGAGCTACTTTATGCGTGAAAGTGCTAAAAAAGCTTTAAAACGCATAAATCGCAACTTAACACGTAATGTTTAGCATATCACTTTGATTTTCAATTCTAACCACTTCAACAGAATAATATTTACAAAATAGTGTTGTGTGCCAAGTTTCGTGCAAAACAAACAAAATTTAAGCTACTTTATACGCGATAGTGCCAAAAAAGAATTAAAACGCTTAAATCGCAACGTAACACGTAATTTCTATTATATGACTATGATTTTCTATTTTATCCACGTCAACACAATAATATATACCAAATAGTGTTGTGTGCAAAGATTCGTGCGAAACAAACCGAGTTTGAGCTACTTTATGCGTGAAAGTGAAAAAAAAGCTTAAAAACGCATAAATCGCAACTTAACACGTAATTTCTATCATATGACTATGATTTTGAATTCTAACCACGTCAACACAATTATATGTACCAAATAGTGTTGTGTACCAAGATTCGTGTAAAACAAAACAAGTTTGAGCTACTTTATGCATGAAAGTGCCAAAAAAGTTTTAAAACGCATAAAATCGCAACTTAACACGTAACTTCAAGCATATGACTACAATTTACAAATCTAACCACTTCAACAAAAGAATATATATGTGCCATGTTTCGTGCAAAACAAACCAAGTTTGAGCGACATTATGTGCAAAAGTGCCAAAAAAGCTTAAAACGCATAAAATCATAACTTAGCACGTAATTTCTATCATATGACTATGATTTTGAATTCTAATCACTTCAACAAAATAAAATATACCAAATAGTGTTGTGTGCCAAGTTTCGTGCAAAACAAACCAAGTTTGAGCTACTTTATGCGCCAAAGTGCAAAAAAAGCTTAAAAACGCATAAAATCGCAACTTAACATGTAATTTCTATCATATGACTATGATTTTCAATTCTAAGCACTTCAACACAATAATATATACCAAATAGTGTTGTGTGCAGAGTTTCGTGCAAAACAAACCAAGATTGAGCTACTATATGCGCGAAAGTGCAAAACAAGCTTAAAAACGCATAAATCGAAACTTAACACGTAATTTCTATCATATTACTATGATTTTCAATTCTATCCACGTCAACACAATAATATATACCAAATAGTGTTTTGTGCCAAGATTCTTGTAAAACAAACCAAGTTTGAGCTACTTTATGCGTGAAAGTGCCAAAAAAGCTTAAAAACGCATAAAATCGCAACTTAACACTTAATTTCTATCATATGACTATGATTTTCAATTCTAACCACTTCAACAAAATAATATATACAAAATAGTGTTGTGTGACAGGTTTCGTGCAAAACAAACCAAGTTTGAGCTACTTTATGCGACAAAGTGCAAAAATAGCTTAAAAACGCATAAAATCACAATTTAACATGTAATTTCTATCATATGACTATGATTTTAAATTCTAACCACGTCAACACAATAATATATACCAAATAGTGTTGTGTGCAAAGATTGGTGCAAAACTAACAAGTTTGTGCTACTTTATGCGTGAAAGTGCCAAAATTGCTTAAAAACGCATAAATCGCAAATTAACACGTAATTTCTATCATATGACTATGATTTTGAATTCTAACCACGTCAACACAATTATATATACCAAATAGTGTTGTGTGCCAAGATTCGTGTAAAACAAAACAAGTTTGAGCTACTTTATGCATGAAAGTGCCAAAAAAGCTTAAAAACGCATAAAATCGCAACTTAACACGTAATTTCAAACATATGACTATGATTTACAAATCTAACCACTTCAACAAAAGAATATATACCAAATAATGTTGTGTGCCATGTTTCGTGCAAAACAAACCAAGTTTGAGCTACTTTATGCGCGAAAGTGCCAAAAAAGCTTAAAAACGCATAAAATCACAACTTAACACGTAATTTCTATCATATGCCTATGATTTATAATTCTAATCACTTCAACAAAATAATATATACCAAATAGTGTTGTGTACCATGTTTCGTGCAAAACAAACCAAGTTTGAGCTACTTTATGCGCCAAAGTGCAAAAAAACCTTAAAAACGCATAAAATCGCAACTAAGTATGTAATTTCTATCATATGACTATGATTTTCAATTCTAAGCACTTCAACACAATAATATATACCAAATAGGGTTGTGTGCCAAGCTTCGTGCAAAACAAACCAAGATTGAGCTACTTTATATGCGAAAGTGCCAAAAAAGCTTTAAAACGCATAAATCGAAACTTAACACGTAACTTCTATCATATTACTATGATTTTCAATTCTATCCATGTCAACACAATAATATATACCAAATAGTGTTTTGTGCCAAGATTCGTGTAAAACAAACCAAGTTCTAGCTACTTTATGCGTGAAAGTGCCAAAAAAGCTTAAAAACGCATAAAATCGCAACTTAACACGTAATTTCTATCATATGACTATGATTTTCAATTCTAACCACTTCAACACAATAATATATACTAAATAGTGTTGTGTGCCAAGTTTCGTGCAAAACAAACGAAGTTTTAGCTACTTTAGGCGCGAAAGTGCCAAAAAAGCTTTAAAATGCATAAAATCACAACTTAACACGTAATTTCTATCATATGACTATGATTTTGAATTCTAACCACTTCAACAAAATAATATATACCAAATAGTGTTGTGTGCCAGCTTTCGTGCAAAACAAACCAAGTTTGAGCTACTTTATACGCAATAGTGCCAAAAAAGCTTTAAAACGCATAAAATCGCAACTTAACACGTAATTTTTAGTATATGACTATGATTTTCAATTCTAACCACTTCAACACAATAATATATACTAAATAGTGTTGTGTGCCAAGTTTCGTGCAAAACAACCAAGTTTGAGATATTTTATGCGCAATAGTGCCAAAAAAGTTTTAAAACGCATAAAATCGCAACTTAACACGTAATTTTTAGTATATGACTATGATTTTCAATTATAACCACTTCAACACAATAATATATACCAAATAGTGTTGTGTGCCATGTTTCGTGCAAAACAAACCAAGTTCTACTTTATGCGCGAAAGTGCCAAAAAAGCTTAGTAACGCATAAATCGCAACTTAACTCGTAATTTCTATCATATTACTATCATTTTCAATTCTAACCACGTCAACACAATAATATATACCAAATAGTGTTTTGTGCCAAGATTTGTGTAAAACAAATCAAGTTTGAGCATAAAGCACGTGACTCCAGCACGGTAAAGTGGTGTGTTTTGTGGTACTAGATGTACTAAAAATCAGTGCAAATTCCAAAGAGTGAACAAGTATCAAATTTCAGCACAATCAATTTGTTTTATAAAATTAACGTTTTTAATCGATACTTACCAAATCCTTTTGGCAATCATTGTCATTTGCTATAGTGTTTCAAAATTGAATTTTAGTTTAGATTAAAGCGAAATTAAAGAGATAAAATTATAAATTTTCATTAAGGGCAATATTTGAATTTCAATATGTAAAGGGTGACAACACAATAAAAAAAGATGATAACTTTTAACAATGCCCTATTTTTTCTATTTTATCTTTAAGCTCCACAAACTCCTTCCAGATCGCCAAGAAATTGTAAACATAGACCTATTCTATTTTCGTCAAATTATTTCTCTCCACCAAACATTTTCGTCTAACGACGAGGAAGACAGATCCACCACGAAGAATATGAACGATGATAATTAGTAAGGTACGTAGTAGCCGAAGAAGCTGTGAAAAAAAATGAGCAATTGACTAATTCTACTAGGCTGTTATTTATACATTTCTAATCCTACACTATCTTTACATGATCTTTCTGATTTACATATATCAATGTTGCCTAGTGATATATAGTAATACCTAGAGTAAAAGGTATTCATTCCTTCCAAGTTCCAAGAAACTCAATCAAGAAGCTCCAACAAATTTAGTCGAAAATAGGATGCTATACCTCTGCGAAACTTTTTTTCGCCTAACACCCGAGTTAATATGTAAGCATGGAATCCCCCGAAGAACCTCAGTGATGGGCAGCAACATATATCATTTAGCTATTAGCGTAACCCTCCTGACCAGAAACAAAACATGGTCAGAGAAGACCATCATTTACTAACAAAATTGCTGCTATGCACTTCAAAAAGGAATCCTGTTTCACTCGAAAAAATTTCCAGGCAGAAAACATCTAAATCCTGTCAACCCTCAGCATCCCTCCTCCTCCTACTGGTTCGCCTTCCTTGCTTAGATTTCTCTGATGAATCCAAATTAGATGGTGATTGCTGATCTACATCAGCACCGGGCTTCAAACTGCCAGTGTAAGTTAGATCAGATAAAGGCTTCTCATAAACAATGGAATTGTCCAAGGCATATATTCGCAGAGCGAGTGAAGACAAAGTAGAGGTCTTTGCAGCTGCAGATAATGATGACCAATACCATCGTTCATTTTTCAAGTAGTCTGCCTTAATCATGTCCTCCAATACAATTGTTGCCTGGACCATCTGTAAACATTAACCAAAAAATATTAATATTCTTGGTGAAGAAGCCATAACTATCAAAACACTTGAAGTGGGCACCAACATAGAGAAATAGGATATGCTACTGATTAAGTAGCAGCATTATAAAGAAATAGACAATGACATGTTAGTAAAATAGGAAAACCAAATTCTCAAGGGCAAGGGCGAAACATTGTCAGGGTGGGAGGGGGCGTCACCCCCCGAACTCTTTCCCTTAAATATAATGATAGAGTACATGATAACACCTTAAAAAATCATGCTATATTAATGGTTGGTTTAGTGGCAAAGTTAACCTCTTTATAACTAAAAGGTTAAGAGTTCAAACCTTTCCCCCTCCCCATTTTCAAACACAAAATCAAGGTTCACATCCCCTCACCTCCCAACTCAATTTTTTAACCAAGTTTCGTCACTGATCAAGGGTAAAAGGACGAGCATGTTGCCCAGCTTAATAGTCTGAAAGGTCGACGAACCAGGAAACAGAAATAAGTTTAAAATATAGGAAATTTACTATTGCTAAAACAATAATCGAATCCATAACAAAATTGATCAGAAGTTACATTAGCAAGCTGGGTGTACCTTTGTGTTTGATTACAAAACTAGAAAGAAACAGAACTAACCTCAAATATGGTTTCTGATTCCTTTACAAAAGCTTGCCAGGCTCTTCTTTTTTCTAAGTGGACCTTTGACGGCCTAAGAGCTTCTTCAGGCAATGCGGCCTCCATGTCAAGTAAGCAAATTTTTAGTTGTCGTAGTATTTGAGCACCTCTAGCAGCCACTGGTTTCAAAGAAGACTCTGGTACCATACAATAGGGATCAGTAATGGTGAATGACACAAAATTACTCCCAACAATTTTCTTAGATTTTTCACGAGAGAACCCTGGCAGTAACAAACCAGCTTCAGTAGTCTCATCATGTTTGTTCGGCATAACCCTTCGAGCACCAGGATCAACCTTAACAATGCAACTTTTACCTGCAGGCTGATCATTTTGGCCAACTGCCTGTTCAGGAATCTTGCATTGATCAACATCAGCAGTAATATCCTGATTTGAAACCACAATCCGCAATGTTGGATCATTCAAATAAGGAGACATAGAAGGGACAATTGATGGTGTCCCATCTGATCCAATCAATCCTATTCCACACACCACCTCTTTGATAGAGTCATTTGTGACAAATTTAGAGCTTATATCTTCAAATTTATAAGGGCACATTGAATCCTTGCATAGGAATTTAGTGTACCTTGAAAGATCAGAATCAGCATTTTTACAAGCTTGAACTCTGTCCTTTGTCATAGAAAAATGCTGCTGAGCTTCAGATTTTTTCATTGTCCGGCCCCCAAGAGGCTCACCACTCTCTTTCCTCTTCCTAGGGATTGTTGAACTTGATCGGCATTTGCCATTACTATGACTGTCAAGTTCCTCCACAGTGTAAAATGTTCTATGGCAGGAAAAACAATGGTATCTAGAAAGCCATACGGGTTCAAGACATCTGCATCTATACAACTTTTCATCACTAGTCCCTTTAGAACGCCTCAATCTTTTCTTTACATCTTCCAACATATCTGCCTGAAAAAAAGGTCCATATTTATGCTCAAGCACAGTGTCAGCTCTGGTGACAAGAGCACCAGGCTTATCATTCTCTTCTGGAGATATAGACATTGAAGATGGGGCCTTATCATGTTTCCCAGAGTGATGCAACTCATGAGATCTCAGCTTATGCCAATTCAAAATAGAATCCTTCAGTTCTCTTTCTTTGGGATTGTTGAGTTTTAATGACATAACTAGTTCTTTAAGTTCCTCTTCAGATTGATAATAAACCCATCGGGAGCAAGTTGGATGAGAAGAATTAGTCCCATTAACAAATGGACAACCAGCACGCGAACCCTCCAAGCTCAAATGACTATCATTTATACCAGCACTCACCATGCTTCCATATCCAGCATGCTGCGATATAGGTTGCAAGGCCATAGTACCATCAACAATCACCCGGGGATGTGCGCCAGATTGGGCTGATGCCCAATACAACCGACCTGATGAATCACAACCAAGATATTCCATGCGCACGGAAGACATCATAAGCTGTGATTCTACATTTGCAATTGACTGTTGAAGTCCAGACAGCTCCTTCTGCACAGAATTATGCTTCAAATTGGAAGCTTGCACCTCCTTTGAAGCTAAACAAACAACAGTTTCAGCAGCTTCTATGTTCAAAGGGCCTGGAGAAACAGAAACCCCTTCAAGATCTTCAGATCTACACACAGCGGAGAGATCCAGCAACCTACTGTCACACTCTTTACCTTGACAAACAGATTTACTATCGATTCCACTAGTTTCCGGCACATCATCATTCAAAACCAAACAAGCCTGAAAAGACGAGCTCTTGTGACGTTTAGATGACCTTTCACGGAACCCATGATTTTCACAAGAGGTATTCTCATCATCGTCAGTTGGCACAAGACCTTTAACTTGAGTATCAGAATCCATAGACTGCTTAACTTGAATGTCACCAGATTTGTTTTTCTCCAAGTGTTTAACATTTCGGCATCTGCTATAGAAAATGGAATGCAAAGAACCCACCTCCCCTTTTGTTTGAGCATTATCAGAGACAGAAGGAACATGATTGCTTTCAGTTATACCATGCTGAAGCTCTGCACAAATGCTATGGTTATCCACCTTACCAATTTTTCGCTCAGCATCTCCAGCCACAATTGGGATATCTGAACAAACCTTTGTGGCTGTGGTAGCCAATGTATCTTCCTGTAGTTTAAGATTTTTCAACTCCGAATACAGCACCCGCAGCTTCTGTTGCAAATCGGCAGAAGTTTCAAAACATTGCTCTAGATGTTGACGGATTAAAATGGAGTTGAGCACCTCATCACACAAAAATTTAAGCAGCAAGATTTTCTGCATCATAAAATGGGAAAGTCCATCAGTAAATCAAGAATTTTACAGTTAAAATTTTTTTCATAACTTCATTTCAAAAAAAAAAAAAAAGTTCCACAAGCTACAACTACCAATAACCAATTCAACAAAAACAAAACATACCATACAAATGAACCAGATAAATGTAGTAGAAGACAAACATGTTTATACTTGCTTTTGCATCCTTCCAAGAATCCCCTATATTCTTGGCAGATGATAAATTCACAAAAAAGGACACAGTGACAGGGTTCAAATCAGAGATCATTGCTGATTGGTTCAACAATGCGCCTGCCCAACTCCCCCCTAAATGAATGTCTAAACGAATACTCTTTCTGCCCCTTCTAGCAATATTTTATAGTTGAAGGTTCTGAGAACCCTACCCAATCATCAAACATGGAAACAGCTAACTCAACGATAGTTGATTAACCTTCACGATAGATGAATCACATGAAGATATTCTCTTCACTTGTGCTTTGTGACCTTCCGTATTATTTGAATTCTGGATGAAATAATCCAAGTCCTTTCTCTTTCATAGGCAAATGAATAAATCACATAAATTTTTTGGAGGATGCAAAATCGATTGCAAATCCACAAGAAATATTCTAGAAAAGCAGTAGAACATAAAACAATACGCCAAAAAGGTACATACAGTTTACAGAAAATAAACCCAAAAGGTATATACAGAATAAGCCGAGAAGGTATTTAAACATATTCTAGTTTACTTGATGGTTCTAGATGTATCTAGGTAAGAAAAGGGGAGGTGCTAAGATACTCTTCTGCATAATAAGCCCAGAGCATACCATCTCCAACACCTGAAACATATTCAAAAGATAAAAACAGAAACATGTGATAGAATATAACATAAAAAAAGAACAAACCTCATCAACACTGAATTCTGAGTATTCCTTCTGTTCCATTACTGCAGCTAATCGAGCAAGCTCCTCCAAGTAATTCTGAACTCCCTCTCCATGATTCTTTCTACGATGCCGTGGGCCAATGTATTGAAAACCTTTAGAGGTTCTCTCCAACACACTAACTCCAGAAACACACGAGGGACAATACCAATTCCCTTCAGGAATTCTAGCAAGAGGAGGATTCAAACAATAAGTATGGTATTCAGCATCACACGAATCACACAGAAGAACACTATCATCATCTTTATCAATTCCGCAGACTTTGCAGACACCCTCATCCCACGGAGCTTTAGGAATATCACTCGTGGAGGCAAGAACATCTTTAATCTCCTTCTTCGCTTCAGCGTTTATCTGTTCCATTTCTGAGTATTCTTTCAGTCTTTCAACAAGAGCGACAACCTGCATCAATCATCACAAAAAGCTTGAAAAAAGATAAATTTTGAAAAAAATGAAAATAGAGCACTTGCAAAAATAAATAAAGGCATGCCAAAAAGGAGAAGAGATTGTAATTCCTTCGAGTACAAGTGTTTGGCTTTGTTTTACTTAATTTTTATACCCCTTCTCCTTGATGACTTTACGCCAAAACATGATTTTCCCACTCCTGTCAATGCTATTCTCCTTTTAAAATAAAATCAAGCTCAACAAAAGCCTCCGCCCTTCTCCAAAGGAACCACCACACTCCTCAGCACAAGCAAACACCTACCGCCTTCTCCTTGAGAAGTTCGTTACCTACCAATTACCCCCAACCCCATACCTTTATCTCTATCACTACCATGACTGCATGCCAAAACTACCAAACTATCAAAACCTTCTATCAAGCCCTAACACACCAGTTTACCTTGCTGAACCAATGCTTGACCATATATGAAAACATCTCGACAGCCATAATTGAAGCACAAAAAATCTTGTACCTTTAAATTGGCACACTCAATTTGCAATAGAAGCAACGAAAGTGTGAAGTAAACTCCAGCATACAAGCCACCTAGTCAAACTCAATATTTTGACCAAATGTGAAGAAACAGAAACAAAATATACAACATTCTCCTGTAACTTTTTATTATACAGTTTCTCAATAAGACCAAGGCACATTTATAGTGTGTAAATTATGAGCGGAAGAAAAAAGGTTAGAGATATGATGTAGAAATACAGTCAATCAAGGGTCGGATACCGAAAAATATGAAAGGTACTATAAGAGCGTGCAGGCCACATTAAGACCAACAAAGGAGTGACAAAAACAACCTCAAAGGCTCAAATGGAAAACTTTAAGTGTGTCGATTAAATAAGGACATCCAAGAAAGTAATTGGTGTCACTTAAAGGGCGCATTGTAATGGAATTTGAGATTTTGAGGCCATTAGAAGGTTATGGGACTTTGTCCCACATCAGTTGTATGGGCAACTAATGTGGGATTTATAAAGTAAATGGGATGTCTCACCTACTAGGCTAGTCTTTTGGATGATTTCTCTTGTTTTTCTATAATAATGGTATCAGAGCCCACTCGGAGTAGTGACATACGAAGTGGTGACATACAAAGTGATTGCGTTAAGCAAACCATGACCAACATAGTCGTGACGAACAAGGATCCAACTCGAAGTGGTGGCTTGGGTTAAGTCAGTCGTGACCAACAAGGATGTTGGAACTTATGGGGATTCGAATGTAATGGAATAAATTTGAGGCCATTACAAGGTTATGGGATTTTGTCCACACATCGGTTGTGTGGGAAACTAATGTGGGGTTTATAGAGTAAATGGACTCTCTCACCTACTACGCTACTCTTTTGGATGAGTTCTCTTATTTATTCTATAATACGCACACACACCAAATACGCTCCCATAGTCCCATACACTTGAATTTTAAGTTGAGTTCTAAAATTTCCTAGCAGTAGCAGCAAAAACCCATGAAAAGATCAAATGATAAAACCAAGGTTCACTGGGTATTTTTGCATATATTGACCACTTCAAAGTTGATACAACGAAGCATTTTGGCTTATTGCTACTGGGATTTGAGGGAGGCGTTAGCAAGATACGTATGAATATAGAGTACATGAATTTTCATGGCTCTTTTTGAGTGAGTCTGCTCAATGAAGCAAATAATAGAATATAGTATTTATGTTTTATTAGTTTTGTGTGTTCTATACCTTGCATCATATTGTTCTTCAACATAAAAGCGATCCAGCCCAAGCAGGCAGTTAAAGTTGTATCATTATAAAAATTCAGACTTAGCATCAATATGGTTTTCTTAGCGAACAACATTCAACCTTTGATTTTGACACCTCTGAAGAACCACTCGAAAAATTTTAGCAAGCTTCCGGAGCTTGCATAGCATATAATAACGACTAACGAGTGTAAATCAAGTTTCAGTTGTCATCTTAGTTAAACTGAATATTGTATATTTCAATTATTTTCAAATCCTTGTGATTCAATAAATAAAGTTGCACTGCCAAATTTCCCCAATTCCTATATATCAGCTAATATATGTCAATGCAGACAGGAGAAGACTTATGTTATGATGTTAGAGCTTTTCCACCCATGTTATGTAAGATTTTCTTTAACCAAATAACCTAAAAGTTATTTCAATTTCTCTGTCAGAATTCTATTTCCTTCACTTAAAAGCATATCACTCTTATTTAGAAAACCTTTCCATTTAGGTTTAATAGTTGCACTATATTCTGGAACGGAAATGATCTACTTAGTTGCAATGTTTCTGGATTTGGCAAAATTTTTACAACCCAATGACAATGAAGCCCCTATTCTTATAATTTATACGCAAGTTGTGCAACGTGGGTACCATTATGTTCAATTATACTAAGGGAATGTGGAGGTATTCGGCCTAACTTTCGCTTTGCTTATTTTGTGTGTCATAAAGAGATATTGCAAGCATCATATAATGAAGGAAGTAGATGATAAGGCTTCCGTAAATACTAACAAGAGAAAGTTCACAGACCTCTTCCTCATAAAGTGACTCAAAGTTCTCGGACAATCTTTCCGCCAGCTGAACTAGCTCTAGCTGTTCTGCGTGTGCGACACGAATATTATTCCACAACTGCCAACATGATCAAAATGTTGTCAGCCAAAAGGCCAAAACCACCTTTACAGAAAGAGGAAAGCAGCTTTATATAGTAAAATATAAAACACAATGCAACCATAAAATTATATAGAAGTATACAAAAGAATTTCCCAGCCAACAATTAAAGAGCAGAGAACACAACTTTATCCCATGACAATTCACAAGACTTGTTACACATCAACATCACCAATAAAAAAGAATAAATGAAGGAACACCCTAACCCACAAACGAAGAAAAATATAAAGTGGAAGGAGCAAGATCCACAAAATAGGAGAGCAATAGCAATGTCAACAATTTCCAACAACATGCGATGGAGTACATATATCAAACAAATCAACGCTCTACCAAAAAATTTACACTACTCAGCTCTATCAAATACTAGTCTACAACAAAAATCAATTTATTTAATCATCTACATGTATTCTTCAGCTCCATCCATTATTATGTATTGTCATATGATCCTACAAATCTCAATTTCTTATGTCATTCTTTACTCTTAGTATCCAAGTGATATTCGGTCCACTTCCTCTTCTAAGTTCATCAAAATTTAAACCTTTCAACTTTTTAACAGGTGCATCTTTCATTGCACATTAAGGAAACAACGTAAATGCCTTTCTCTCAATTTATCTTCAATGACTACGACTCAAAGCCATCTTCATACGTCTTTATTTCGAGTTCTACAATACTACTTGTGAAATAAGATGCGATGGTTACAGATATTTGTGCATCCTCTCAAGTTATATTCTATCACCCTCTCCCATAGCTTCATGGTATGGCTCATAACTTGAGTAACTACACATCCACCTAGTATGACCTTAAAGCTTAAGACTTAAGCATCATATGTCATCCTAGTCATGAACTAATCCATATGAGTAAGCATTCTCTCCAATATATATATTCACCAAATGGTTTTCAGGTCATCTATACCACATGTTAAATACTCACAAAATATGTATTTGAGCAAGATCCAAGATAGACTATCCATCCTTATTACTCGTTCTATATCTAAAACCTCCATGAACAAAACATCATGCCATCTAACTCCTCCAAAAATTTTCTATTTGAGTGTTATCTTTGCTCCCACATGAGGGGAATACGGAGTTTTGCAATCAATATTTCTTTTCCATACACAAGTTTCAACCTCAAAATTCTACCACATAATCTACACACCTCTACCACATCATTGGCTAACCACTGATCTATCATACTATGAACTCTAGTTTTCTTCCTATCTAACAGTTGGTTTTACTATCCCACTATTTCTCATGCAAACAAAAGATGTTAAGCTTTTGTTTTTCCATAACATCTACCAACTTTAAGTACCATTCTGAATAACGATGTGATGACTATCACTAACTTACCACTAACTCCTCCTATACAAGAGTTTGAGATCTGTATAGGTAAGTACAATGAGTCAAAGACATATATAATATAGTTGACAAAATGATATATGCAAAACAACTCCAAAGGGGTTATCACATACGACCGGACTTATGACAAAAAAGAATCCCTCAAGTTGTCACGAGGCCATTCATGAATTTAGAGGCCAAAACTAAACTCCAACAATACAAAAGCCTCATAGAAGAGTCAAACCTTAAGAGGAATATATACCCTCAAAAAGTCATTAAGATCTTACTTGCCAAGTGCACAATCAAAGTGCCAACTGCCAACCAAAAGTCTTCCAAACTTCAGCAACAACCTCTCTACATCCTTCTTTACAAAGCTAAATAAATATTTTACAGCACATGCCTAGGCTCAGCTCACTTAAGCCGCAAAAGAGACAAAAATTGTTAAGGAAAAAAACTTGCCATTTCCGACTTACCGTACAAAAATATACCTGATCATTCCACCCTAGGGAAATAATATTAAATTATGTTGCAAGACGTTAGCTTCAACAAGTATGTCATAATGAAAATTTAGTAAATTGGGGCCACTAAACCTGCAATTTCCAATCTACCTTCAGCAGAATGTGATTTACTTTGGCAAAATCACATAGTTTAACATTATAATAAGGTATTATCAATGAGATAAGCAGAAAAATTTTAAAGCACCAAGGATGTAATTCGAAAAATATTACATGAGATAACTGCAATGTCAAAACAAAACTCAGAAGCAAAATACCTCTCGAACATCTTCAAGGAACGCTTCATGAGAACCACTATAGGCTCCAAATGCCAACCTCAAGTCAATTGTCCGAAAATCTAACGGGCGAGAGATCATTCCAGGGGATCCAAGCAGTCCGTCATCATCATTTTCAGAAGAATGGATCAAATTTCTTCCAACCAAATTACAAAATACTTTTTCTTCATCAGCAGAAGCAGCCTGGCGTAAAAGAATACGGCATTTCCTCATAACAGTGTCGGATATAGACAGAACCATCTTCTTTTTTCTTTCCTCTGGAGTTTTCTGATGTGAGCCTTCACTGAGAACATCTGCCAGCACTGACAGGACAGCTTTCTGCATCAATGTTGACAGGATAATAAAAATATACATGAGAATGTATAAAGTATTTCTGTCACTTAAAAAAGCAAGTTAACATCAGACAAATTGTTTTTATCAAAAACAAACAATTTAAATCTTAGGTGAATAAATGAATGCAACATTTATATCTAAGGAAAGACATAAATTAATATTAGAAATTTAAGAGACATGCAACTAAATCAAATTTTTCTCGACCATATAAATCAAATCTACTTGACGTGTGAACCAAGTACACACATAACCTGTGAATGATCCCACCAAGATCACAATCACTCAAATCCAACTCAGTTTGGAATCGAACCTCTAATATAAAATTATTGATTGGTAGTACCTAGCATGGCCATTGGTTAAGAGAAAATCGGGCTATCCCTGAATTTTTCAGGGTCCAAAAGATATATTTTTATGTATCATGTTGATATTAATTTGAATTAAATTTAGATATAATTTTTTTTTTCCTAAGTAATATGAGTTATTAGTGCTTTTTTATAAAGTTGTTAAAATATCAACAATAAAAACAAAAGGAATATTATATTATTTATTATGCCTTACGTTTTCAGGGATCCTTTTCATCTTTCGATCTAAAGTTCAAAAATGAATGGAACGGCCTACTGGTAAGGCAACAAAGTAAAAACATTTCTCCTCCAAACAAATTTATGATGACATAATAAAAATTCAATGGCTGCACCATATATTCAGCTATCTTCCTATCCTCGGTTAAATGTAATGGATACAATATTCTACGATAATTTGATAACTAACAAACTTGACAAAAATAAACGAAATTGATTCAGTTGAACTATAGCAAGCCCGTATATACCTACAGCTTACAAATAAAGCAAAAACCTACTTTACCTACACTCACCTAGGTGTGTCAAATACAAACACACGTTGATGTTTTTGCGGTCAATTTGGATGATTTTGTCAAACACGAACTCATGGTCGAAACAATCACTGATTTTCTGTCTACTCATAAAACAATCAACTTATTGGAATTTATAGTTAATCACAAAAATTCCTACATCTACAAGTACTGAGATAATTTTGTAGCCATAGATAGGCAAATCGCAAGAAAATATCATTGACAGACACAATTGCAGAAAGATTGAGATCAAAGCACATAGAAGTCATTGATGTTCGTCTAATTTAAAACTTGTGGAACCAGAACTGCTCTATGCTCACTGAATTTAATAAAGATAAACATAGATAACTTTAAAGTGTCAAATGTAATTTCACGCTCATGATTTCTTTCAATCTACTCCTAAATTGAGTTAATTCCTAGTGCGGAAAAGTGCAAAAATTTAGTTGCATCCATACTTATACATAACAAAAAACACAGAACAACCTGGCAAACTAGGTCAAACAATAGTACGTGTCTGACTCATCAATACCTGAATTTCAGGACATGGAACTCTGTCAAAGAATTGTCATTGGGTATGAGAACATAGATATTCACACATAAAAACAATTATAAATATACTTTTATTTTCTTTCCTCTTACAAGTATCTGGAAATAGGTAATTAGTGTTTTTATCTAAATAAACATATGACAATTTCTCTAGTTAAGCATGCTAAACCCAAGGTAGCTGGTGTGAATCTAAACCTGTTCTCTGATGCGAACCTCAGCAGTACATAGCAAAACAAAAATAAAAGACAACAAAAAAATACAAGTAAAGAAAACAAATAAAGAAGAAAAGATAATGAACAAAGCCACACAATTGCCAAAATCATGTGAAAGTGGCAAGAAAAAAAAACATGTTTATGAGAGGAAAGAGAAAAGGCAACGAAAAAAGCAGACATCCACTTGGAGGAGAAAGAAACTTGGGGAATAGCAAATTCTATGGGACTGTCAAAAAGTACAAGTGTAGCAAAACCCGTGGGACGGAGGTATTATTTTTTAGCATCAAAAAACCCATTATTTTTCCTTTACAATTTTGTTCGGATCTTTCAGACTCCTCATATCCAGTCCCTTCCCCTTCAAATAAACCAACTCACAAATAAGAGATGTATTTTTATAAGTGATAGCAAAAGAGAAGACTTTATAGTGTAATAGGAATCATAAGTTTTCAACACAAAAACTTTAAGCCAAGGCATTATCCATGTACTAAACTACTTCCCTAAACTTTGAGAATGGACATTTGCACTTCACATTTCTATTCACAAGCTACAAGATCAAAGGAAACAGTAAGCTGGAATAATAATGATTGAATTTAAATAGCACAACAAAAAGAGGTACTCCAATGAATTAGCAATTGTTAAGGATTCTAAGACCTACCAGCCATCAATACTACAAACACATGACCCCAACCCCAAACCCCAATGTAACAGCCCCATAATTCGCTCAATTTTTTACAAATACTTTCTAGAGGAAAATCATGAACTTATGTCCTAATGGTAAGGTTAAACGAACTGTTAAATTTGAACCAAACAAAATCGAACAAGTCTATTACAACATAATAAATCAAAATCTAATTCGTAAAAATTAAAACCAACTGATTGAAAGAGAAAATACACAATCCACTTTACTGATTATAAGTGATTTCTATGCGAACCTCATTCCAAGGTCCCAAACATTTACCCTAAAGTCTAACATCTCTAATAATAACTTTCTATGACCTTTCCATCTACTAATATAATAAAAAAATCCTACATTAATATACATTATAAAATATTAACGTATGATAAATTCAAAATATCTATTAAGATGATCTAGTGTACATTCTATAAAATTTATAAACTCAAATTATTAAGTTTTAGACTTTAAAACTCAATCAAAACTTAATCAAATGTTTCAAAATGAAGGTATGAAAGTCAAACATGGAAAAGCTAAAACAAATTTAAATATAAGAAAAATGATTTAAAAAGAAAATAATATAACAGAAGAAGGAAGACAAAGACAATCATTCAAAAAAAATGATTTACAAGATTGAAGAAGAAGACATATTCGACTCATGATTTCAATGACTTGAATTTTTGTATTTTTGCAGATTGAATTTGAATCTAGGGAGTTTGATGAAGGGAATAAAAAGAAAAGCGGAATGGCGTAAAGAATGACACAAGCAGTTACTAAGTTATAAGGAGGAAGGATATTGTTGAGAGAGTTGAAGAAATAAAAGTTGTGGAAGAAACCACATTCAAGTTTCAACTCAATATTGTATGTAGAAAGTTCTTTTTCTATTTAAAAAAAACCTTACTTAAATCAGTTTTTTTGTTCAAAATTTAATGTATTAATTAAACTTTTTTTTTGAAATATCAACTCACCCTTAAAAAAAGCTCGTCCTCAAACTTAAATTTAAAAACTTGAAAACACGATGAAATACGTAAAATGGTTTGTTAATATCACCCGAACAGAAACATATACAAGAAGAGCAAGATAACAAATAATAGTAAGCTGAAATAATAATGATGGAATTTAAACTAGTACAACAGAGGTACATGAACCAACAACTGTTAAGCATTCTAAGACCTCCCAGCCATCAATCCTACAAAAAACTGACCCCCAACCCCCAAACAGACACACACAAAAGAAGAGCAAGATAAAAAATAAAACATCACTAATATAGTGACGATCAAAATGAATAAAAGATGAATCACACACAGGACAATATAACATATGTCATCCTTTTCTATCTCAATCATATGATAATAGTCTTGTATTCTACCTTAGTTGGTCCTGATGCATTTCCCTTGTAAACTGCCTTGCTGATCGAGTGTTCCAGGGTCTTTCTTGCCCAATCTGGTGGATCCTTGTTCAAAGCCTCATACACACACTTTCGGATTCTTGTTCCGACATTTGTAGGTAATTTCCTCACAGGTTCAAGGGCTTGAGCCCACTCTGGAATACTTCCATCACCATTGCCGATCTTTCCAGAAGTACCAATAGGTTCAGGATCATCCTCCTCTATGGTCAGATGATCAGTAACACTGCTAACACATCCAAAAATGCGTTTTTTGGCTTCTGCAAGCAACTGAAGACCAATTATGTTAAACCTTTCTGTACTTCTATTTCTAAAACCATGTTAACTTCAATATAAAATGAAATGAAAATATAAGACAAAAAATTAAGAATCAAACATGTAAAAAAGATCAACGAGTACGCAAATGTGAAAATTAATCAAGATCAAAGAAGGATGAAAATCAGATACAAGATTCCTCATATACCAAGACTAGTACTCCAAAGTCAGAATACTCCCAGAATAAACTTCCTTACTCCGGGTTTTTAGCTTGCAACAATAAAGGTGTTTTACAGTTTAGTCATGTGGTCCACACCATATAATCATATGCAACATGAAGAAACATAGAGAATGGGCTTTAAGGACCAGTTTCGGTGTAATCATGTTGCCATATTAAATAACAATACCGGGACCAATTAGATATAGCTCCGATAATAGGTTCGAAAAACTTGCCTAAAAAATCAATTATTTGCAAATATTTTATAACAGCCTACAAGGGGAAGTGTTGCAACTTGCAAGTAGAAAAATACAAAGATAGTACTACTTAGAAGCTAATCAACTTGCAGAATATAATACCAAGACAAACATACTTGTGTCTTGTTAAGAACACATATACATCAAACAAACTTAATTTCGATAGAAACTCAATAATATAATTTTATTTACCCTAAACATAAAACAGGAACCAGATCCCCAGCTGCAAAAGGAGAAAAAAAGAACCTCACCATTTCAATCATGCAAATAATGCATCCTTCTCTCTGAGAGCACTGAAGCATAAGGATCTAACCTCTAGGAGGGATTTTTGTTTTGGTGATAAATAATTTCTTTGTAAAACAGTTTCCATGAATGCCATTTTCCAAAAAAATACAAAAGATTATTTGTTTTCTTCAGTTTAGTTTTAAGGAAAACTTACTGGAAATAGAGATGTTGAGAAAGGAAGAGTGAAGGAAACTAAGTTCCGACAAACTTTAGAGAAAAATGTTTGCAAAGGGACGAAAAACAATTTTCCACTGAAGTTTTCATTTATGCCCCTTGTCAAGGAAGGAAAATGAGGAAAACAATTATCCGAGAAAACATTTTCCCCCTTCCAAACACCCTTATATTGTTCGATCCTCAAGATACACTCATTTGCAGCCATGAGCTCATCAATCACAAAAAACACTTGAATAAATTTAGAGAAGCCAATACTATGGCATGTACCACACAAACTTAGAGTAACTTTAGGCATAGCTTTACACAACTGCATATACCAAAAAAAGCTATCAAGGATACATAAACTTTTAACCTCAGAAACTATGTTCATCCATACCAAGATATGAAAAGATATTTTACAAAACAAAGGAACACATCTAAGTAATTGCAACCAACACATTGCTTTAGGAGGGTCACTTAAGTTGGTTCAGTAAGTGCAAAGAAGATAGTAAATGCACCTGTCATAAAAGTGGAAAGTTATAAAAGAAGTAGCGGAAAAAGTAGGCCGAACATAACATGGATAACAAAGTGATTAATGCCATGAAAAATTGAGATATGCAAGAGCATATGTCAATAGATACGGAACGAAGGAGAAGAACATTGGTGGATGATCATTGAAATTTAATTTTTTACTTATAAATTAATATAAGATAAGGCCGAATAAAGTATAATCTTAGCAACCGACAAACCCTCATAATAATTTGCTTTGTTTCATATTAAGCTGTCATTGTTGTTGTGTTTTAAAGCAATTTGGTGCTTTCAATTTACATCGATATTCCTTTAGTATGGCCATTTCTTTTTAAAGATCCATTTAATCCAAGTAAAAACATGAATATATTAGAGCCTCAATAATTTTTGCCATTTTTACCCCCTAGAAAAAAGCTTTTCAAAGGTAGCACAAATTTATTCAAATGCTCACGCATAACACAATGCTTTGCAATCTCATTAATAATTTCACCATCAATATTTAGACGTATTTGAATGTGAGTGAAAAACAAGATAGATATTAGATTCGCTTAATTAAGCTAGCATTATTCCATGGTAACAAGCATGGAAACTTCCAACACTAAAACAAATGAAAAGATTAAATATTATCCAATTTCCACAATAACTAAAAACAGAAACAGAGGAAAAAAATTTGAAGGAAAATAAAAACAAAAGGAAAAGTCAACAAGAATGAAAGGGAAGACAAAATAAGAGAGAATAGGAAGTGAAATATTGCTGGACATAGCAAGTTTTTACCCTAAAAGGACATAACATCAAGAAGTGACAAGAGAAGAAAGGATCAAAGAGAGAAAAAAAGCAAACACAAGAACATTTGTTGGCAAGTGAAATCCCTTACTAAATAGCAGTTTAAGGTTCTATCTTAGGATTTGTAACCTTGTTTTACTTCACATTTATCTTAGCAGTCGACGATACCCATCAAGCTCAAAACCATTCAATAGGGAAATTCAAATTAGGGTTCTAATTAAAGAAATCAAATGCATTATATGACACCTTTTGCTGAAATACAGTGTTTCAGAAACCACGTAAAAAATAGTTTTTCATTCACAATGCAACCCAGATCTACTTCTCTCTCATGTGTCTCAAACTGTCAAGGTGCAACCCCTCGCACTTTACATGATGCGGACTGAAAATTACATCCACAGATATCACAGCGCCCAGATTTGAGTGCCTATATATGTGCCTTGAAGCACCTGAGCGGAACTTCCAAAATAGAGCTTCAAAGCAATTAATCTTGAGAGTCAAGACAATCATCAAAAAGTGCCGTAAGGAGGTCCATCATCAAAAATCAACACACATCTAAAACTAGTGAGTACATATTGCTTTAACCTACAACCTGTGTCTACCATAATGCCAAATGTCGGCCACAACACCACATCGCAACCACATTGTAATGCTTTAAAGATTACAGCGACCAAAAGGCCGCTACAACCTCCAAAACCTATTCACTGACCACGAAAGTGGTTTTGCGACAGTTAACGCAACCACGACAGAACAACCGTATCTGAAATTTTGTAATATGCTTATAGGCCCAAACCCACAAATATTCTAGAGGAAGTAATGTGAGATAAATATTATGGGAAATGAAAAGCGATACAAGTATATCTGCAAAATCTTACCAGAGCATCAGCTTCAATTCCTGCCACCCCAACAAGTGAACCACAAAGGACGCCTCCGTCACCCTGTAAACAACGCAAGACTTTTCCACATTCACGCATAACAGTGTCTGCAGAATCAAGATTCCCATCCATTGACAACACAGACAATATATATCTCCGAGTCAATTCCGGCCAAGTCAATTCATTAATAGGCAGTAGATTAAGCTTTGGCCTGATAGCAAGTATTGAGCTGTCTACATCTCTCCTCCTACCTCGCCGTGACTTAGACTCTGCGTCTATGCTTGGATCCACCATTGCCGCAACTTTAATCTGCAGCTCACTCACGAGCACATCAAGTAATGAGATGTGAGCCCTCCTCAATGATATGCCTGTGCACTTCCTGTAAGTAGACAATGCTTGATTGGCATTAGCATCCTCCCTTAAGGAAGCAGATTGCATCTCTACAAAACCGTTCTCTCCAGGATGAGCTACTTCACTACTCGATGCTGAAGTATGCTCACTCAAGATGCTTGATCCATCAGCAGAAACGATTTGACCACCTGGAGAGTCTCTTTCACAAGATACATGCATCGACAAGCTCTCAAACCAAGGGTTAATGAGTTCTTCCTCAAGCTCATCAAATTTTAAAGACTCCAGACCCAGAATTTCATGAAAACGGCGCAGAAGCTCCCATACCTACATGAAGCAAAAATTGATACAATCAGAAAAATCAATACCTTAAATCAGAACAAAATGGAACAGAACGCTTAATAATTCCACAAAATTTCTCTTAAAAAGAAGAGGGCAAACCTGAAGAACATCTCCAACAAGATGAGGTTGAAGCTTGGCGCCCAAATCTGTACCAGCAGGGCGATTATGAATGCTGCTAGCAGGCTCTTCAGTTGTCCTGTAATCTTTATACAAACCATAAAATAATGAATCATGCTTACATTGCTCTATGTTCTTGCCGTTGAAGAGCAACAGCCCATTGCGAACCAAAGGCAGTCTCAAACAATCATTTCTCCTTCCCAAAGATTCATAATGTTCACATCGATGGACATCAGGAGATTGTTCAATAAGTTCCTGGACAAATTCAGCATCCAACCCAAATCGATCCAAACTCAACCAACTCTTTAATGCTTCAAGAGTTGAATCAAGTTCTTCATCACTTTTCACAACCAATGGGACTTTCAATGAGCCCAATAAGCTGCAAAATTTATCCAATGAAGAAAATGGATTTCTGTTCTTAAAAGCCATGATATCATATAAGGATGACATGCCATCTTCTACATGTTTACAGAAGAACTTTAGAGATCCCTTCTGCTTGTAGATTTGGCGGCAAGTATCAGCAAGTTTCTGGGATAATATGCTCCATAATAAAGATGACGAACGACCATCCACAGAAAATTCACCAAGCCTCTCCCCTGTGGATAAGTTATGAGCCACAACATCTTGGGATCTCTCTGAAGAAGAATGGATTTTAGATGATGAATGAATTACCTTCTGACCATCAACCTCAATTGGACTACTTAAAAGCCATGACAAAGAATCATCTTCTGGTGGGAAGCAAGGATCTGCAAGAAGCATCTCTATAGTGCTTTCTTCTTCCAAAAAATTTGTTTTATCTCCAACTTCTTTACTTAAACCATTCAAAGAGGTACCACGCTGCCTCTGCAGAACTGTTGAACCATAAGGAATAGGGATTGCAGAGCATGAAACCCTCCTGACCTTGAAAACTGGTCCTGCATCACCACCATCAAGCACATGACAAAGAAAGAGGGATCCAGTAACTTTGTCATGCCAACATGACCTATAACCCACTGGCCAAATCTGACAGGAATCATGATAAGATATTCTTGCATCGACCTCTCCCAATGACAGAACAAAAAAATCTTCATACTGAAGAGGAAGCCCTTCCTAAAAAACACAACCATACATAAGGCATGACATGACAAGAAAGACAGACAATGAATCAATTGGATGCAAATAAATCATCAGTTAAAGAAGAATCAAACAGAAAAAAGAATCACCCACTAACCCAATTGACACTAGAAAACTTACATGGAAGTGATGCAAGTCAGCAGCACAATTTTCTTCTGGTAAAGATGCCATAATTTCTATACTTTTATCAGGCTTACTCATAAAATGCTCTTTCTGGAAATTTGATAACGAACCATTATTATACCCACATGAAAAATTGCCCTTGTTCTCTAGGAAACCATTGCCAACCGGAATCTTCATCACCTTTCTTCTTTTAGGTAGATGCAAACCATTGCCATGTAATGTAGAATTATAGTCACTCCTTGTTTCAAGTTCCAAAGAATTTCCACTATATGTCAAACCAAGATAACTAGCCACATCAGACATGGTTTCAAACATTTTCCCATCTGGTGCACAATAAACAGCATACGATTCACAACCATTCTTAGATTGTTTAAATTCAACACGCCAACCTTCATCTAAAACACCATGTCTTTCAGAAACAAATTCTTTAAGAGACTGCAAAACTTCACTTGAATTCCATGATGGTAATCTAAATGCTGTGCCACTACTCCTATGTCGACCTAACTGAGATCCATACTTTATGTCATCAACACCTCTAGCTGATGACAGTTTGCTATGTAAAATATCTTGAAAACCTAATTTCACTGTATGTGTTACAATTGCAGATGCCTTCTGAAAGCCAAACCCATTACCCGAATAGACAAAGTTTGGATATGAAAGCAGGCCACTTCCAAAAGTATTATTACTGAAACAGAAATTTCTGCTACAAAAAGGGTAAAATCAAATCAATTAGTACTTTAGTGTGGAGACAAACACTTCCTTAACATGTTCAACAACATAGCCATTTATGCACAAAATATAAATTAACAATTAACCGTGCTTAATTGGGAAACAAAATTGAAAAAACAAAACAACAGCTTGGTTAGCAATCCTACTTAGTATTCACCATAATGTAGAGAAAATGCTAGCCTAGCATCCCCCAAGTGAATGGTAGAACTTCCTAACACGAAATTCTAATTGCGACATGCATCAATTCTTAGCAAGGAAATGCAATACAAGTTTAACTGCCCATCTTTAACCAAACATACACATAACCACAAATTGCTAAATTATGGAACTCACAAAGCAATCAAAATGAACATAGTGGAACGAGGGAAGGTAGGCGGTAAAAAATATGTCATTCAGACTTTTCGTTGTACCTCAAGTACACATTTTAGATACTTAACGCTCGAACATGGATAAGAAACTTGGACAATTCACTTTGGTCCAAAATTATGGAAAGTTTTCATAGAAGAATGTGACACTTCCATACGAAGCATTGTCTCATTGACTAGAACTTCCATTTCCCATCCCTCAAGAGTCTCAAATTACCAGGACATGCCAAATGCCAACTACATGAATTAGTTGTTCAATTGTTTCAAAAATAGTGGATGTTTCAATAATGAAATCAATTGGCCATGCCCTCTTCCATCAACTATAGCAAGAATCAAGAATCCAAGATATGCATGCGATGCACTAGAACAATGTTTTACGAAGCAAGTCAACTTATATTGAGTGAGAAGAACAGCACCCTTCAAGTTCAGCCAAAATACAGGTCATATACATAAATTATACTTGATTTGTTTCCACCACTGAAATTATATATGTTTTCCTTCTAGTGATTTTGTGTAGATTGACTTGAGATGCCAAACAAAGCATTATTCATTATTACATATATCTACTAGTTAGAAGGAATTTTTCACTTTTAATTACGAGCTTACTTTCAGGTCTTTTGAATTTGATTCAACAGAACATAAAAACAAATTTTTTGAGTGTACTTCTATGTAAAGCTACCAAATAAATCAACCGTTAGGGTTAGATCAGAATCATGACACGTTCATAGGTTGGCCTCCCCTAAGCCCACGCATTCACTCAAAACCTATGTTATCTAGAACGCAATACGTTCCGGAACATGGAACGGGAACACGAAACCCTAATTAAAGTGACTCAGGAACGACGGGTACGGTTACCTTTTGACATTTTACTTTTAAATTAAAATTATTTAAGAGGATAAAAAGGAGACAGTCAAAAAATAAAAGGATAAAATCAGATAGTTTGTGGAGCAATTTGAGTTTGCCCAGACACCTTTGTTTATTCCTCTTTGACAAATATCCAAATATTATCTCATAATTACAAGGTTGGCTCAATATAAAACCTAAGCCCAACAAATTACTAAAATACAAATATTCTAACTAACAGTAAATTGTCAATAATGCCCTTAGACCCTTTGACCCAATTCATCACACCATCCTCTCAATTAATGTGAAGCATGTCAAATAAAAAAAATAACCAAATTTTAAAAACAGAAAAAGTAAAAGAAAAATAAAAAGATTTGGGCCAACCCATTTAAGGTGTTTCTGATTCTAAATTACCCATATAAAAACAACAAATTCTCAAATGAAATATAAGCGGAATGTCACACGATTCACAATTCGGTTTGATTTGTTGGGTGGAGTTGTATTCACGATTCACTGGTCGACATTTATGTTGTTCATTCGCTTAGGTTGTTTGGTTCGATTTTTAGGTTGATCATTCGTGCATTTTATTTGTGGGAGTTTTTCATATTATTTTATTTAAAATGTCAAACATTTAAGGATAAAATAGAGTCACAAGATAAAAAATATTAAAATAATGAATTAGAGAGGAGTATTACTGTAATACCCCAAATTTAGCTTGAAAAAGAATTGATAGACTACTCATATCAACAAGGTGCATCTTCTTTTCTAGGGAGCCCATTTGCTAAGAGCTCCACAGTTATGCGTGCTTGGTGGAGAGCAATCTTAGGATGGGTGACCTCATGGGAAGTTTTCCCGGGTACGCACGAGTGAGGCCAAAGTGCGCTGGAAAGACTTGTGTTGGTTTGTGGGGCTAGTCTACAGTCTCCAAGAGTAGTCACCAGCGGTCCGAGGGGCCGGGGTGTTACAATTACAGCTGTCAAGTACAATTCTAAAATAACATAAAAAAAATTTAACTACTTTCACAGGAGTTTTAGTTTGAGAATTGTGTATGCACAATACACTAAAACTCTCTCTTCAATTTTTTCATGTCTTTCTAGAAACAATATAGTGATACCCTTTCCTTTTAGCTTTGCTGAACTTTAATATTCAAATCTTAAAAGAGGCCTGCTATGTCTTCTTCATGTCATAAAGACTATTCCCTCATTCAAGTAGCTGAAGCTTAAAAGAAGCTTTCAATGGGGGGATTTTTATCTTCAAATCGTCTGTAGTCTTCAATCCTCTAATCTGATTCATCATGTAACATTTTTATCCTTTTATATTTTGAATTCTATTTTCCATTCTCTTCTCATTATTTTTACAATATTTTTTGCAACAATTTCTTCTTAGTGCTACCCTCTTTTCTCATTTAAGGTTTCTGAAAACCAATTCGCTCCTGTTGGTTATTCAATCGGTGAACGAGCCCCGGTTCGGCCAGCCATCCGCCGGTAAAACCACCATAACACTGCTTTGGCAACCACAAGATGTAGTTTCTCTCTCTTCTCTTGGCATCGATGCGGGCAAATTAGGGATGATTTTCTCTTTTCCCTTCTTCATCCCTCTTCTCCCCTTTCTTCACATCTTTGTGCTCTCCTCACTTAGCAGAAAAGGCTCATTTTTCTTCACCTTCTTCGTCCCTTTTCTCCCCTCTCTTCACATCTCTGTTCTCTCCACACTTCGCAGAAAGGGCTCTTTTTTTTTTACTTTTTTCCTTTATATTGATGAATAAAGCATATATAATAAGGAACGTTGATGTAATGTTCCAGATCAGATCAGCTCGTTTCATGTTCCGGGTGACATAGCTCAAAACGATCATGATCTGATCAGACCCAACTCGATTATTATCTTGACCCTTTTATCATTTTATCACATATATTTGGTAGCCCAATTTGATTCAATAAGTTGAACCGTAGAAAAAAATACAGATGTCTACTTGCATTAACGATGCGGAATCTCATAGTGTTAAAATCCTTCTTAAGGACATCGCAATATGAATTGTTTTCTTGAAATAAGCGTTCTATATTCAAGTTTTCTAAAACACCTATTTAAATTAAATACAATTTTTTAAAATAAAAAGATAATAATTGCTAATATGTTAGGATAATAGCTTATAATGGTTGTTACTCCATGATTCTAAATCATAGGTCACGTGGCAGAGTTTAGGTATTCGGGAAGCTCAAAATTTGTTACAATCATGGTGTAACAACCTCATTTTTATTCCATGGTTTGAACCTTAAAATAATTATAGCGGTAATTACATTAAAATCTAAAAGGTACTTCCTCCAATCTCGAAAGCTTCACATCCTAGCTTTCAAAATCGAGGAAGCAATGAATATTAGGTAATCAAATTTAAAAATTAAAGAAAATTGAAATTAAAATACTGGAAAAATTTATGATAAAATAATGAAAAACTTTTAACTAAGTAATTTATTAAGATAAGAGTTCAAGTTGTTGTGTTGAGCTCGGACTCTGGAGCTCTATTCTTAACCAATCCATTTAATTAACAAGTCACAAACCTATTTAAATAAATATGTCAAAACATTGAACCAAACACTCTAATTTTGAGTCGGGTTCAAATTAGCATGTCCGATCACCTTTTGACAACTCTAATACATGCATATTACATTTGTGTTGTAGCCTTGTAGATTACATACAAACACATAAAATGCTTGTTTTACACAACCTAATCAAAGGTGTATTTTGATATTTCGTTCTCATAATTCATACAAATTCAACTACTAATGCAGACCACCTTGAAAGATGTCCAACTCTCTTTTTCTCTTTCATTACACCTTTTCATAAAGAGTAAATTAAATTTGCTAGTCTATTAAGTTCTTCTCATTCTTGAACTACTACTTCTCTCTTTTTGCAGTATCTCTAATCACTTAACTCAACACTCAACCACATATTATTATTCAATTTGCTGCGGCCACTTTACTGGTTTAAATAGACCGTAACTACCTTTGTTTAATTGAAAGATTTCACAATACCGTACAAAACATCATATAACTAACTTGTGCAATGCACAGCACAGAAAAATAGTTTCCTTCAATGCACACAAGAATCCTTTTATTTTCTCATATACAAATTGTGCGAGAGGGGGGAGATTAATTTCTGCCCTCCCTCATCAAAACAATTGAACTCCTCCATCCATAAAACTTAAATCTATTCAACAAGTTTACTCGGACCCGTGCATCCACACAATTTTAATCTAGGGCGTCAAATTCACCTAAATCCTAACCAAATAAACCCTAAATCTAGAACAACAAAATTTACAACATTTCACTTCTCCAAACTCTCAATCCACACAAAGCAGACCACATTTCCTCAAATCAAACTTCCATACCAAGAACTTTTAACAGT
Source organism: Amaranthus tricolor (assembly GCF_026212465.1). Lineage (NCBI taxonomy): Eukaryota > Viridiplantae > Streptophyta > Magnoliopsida > Caryophyllales > Amaranthaceae > Amaranthus > Amaranthus tricolor. The sequence goes on along the minus strand of NC_080062.1, from coordinate 10,845,250 downwards.
AACATTGATAGCAACTTAGTAACCAAATCACAGCAACTCACATTGACAAATTCAGCATATTAAAATGACCATTCCATTAACCTAGAATTAAACTGAAAATATATTTTCTTTATCGCATTACTGCATGCATAAACCACATTTTACTAAAAAGAAACATAAGCAAAAGTATTACCTAGACCCTGCAGCTGCGGCTGCATCAGCCGTGACCAGAGCTTCTCCATCGCCATCGCTAGGCGGTGAAGCATTCATATCAATAAGTCTAACAGCTCGATCCTCCTTCCTCCCAAGCTGCCAACGGTTACTAGAAACACCATCAGCAACACAAAACCTACAAAGCCAATCCTCCGGCTTAACCGTAGACGGAAGAGGAAATCCAGTACAAGAAAAATGAAAACCACGTTCACATCCATCACAAACCAACCTATCAGAGTCAAACGCCGAAGAACAACCACAAACGGCACAGGGCAAAACATCAACACCATTAGGGATCTCAGCCGGCAAACCTTCAGGAAGGTTAGGGTTATCATGAATGGAACGAACAAGAGAAGTCGGAGAGAGAATGAAGGTAGAAGACGAAGACGAAGGTGAAGGTAGGGTTTCAGAAGGTGATGGTACTTGATTAAGATCGATGACGAGAACAGAACGATTAAGATGAGATGAGGTAGTAGAAGAAGAAGAAGAAGGTTTGGCCGCCATGGTTATGGAGGTATCAAACTCAGTGAGTTTCATTCCGAGTTGGATTGGTTGTGGAGGTGGGTTAGTCGCATTGTTTTCTTGGTTTGGGGTAAGACGGTAAGACCAAAAAGTGACTAGAAAGAGAAATAAGGAGATTGAGAATTAAGATTTGGAAGGGAAGGGATTTTTATTTTTAATAAAACTTTATTTTTATTATTTTACTTTGCTGGTAAACACATCGGCACGTGATGACCTATCCAAGGGTTTCCAATCACACTTTTTTTTAATTTCAACTTGTATGTTGTATCTCATGTTCTTTGTTTGCCTTGCTCTTTACGCCTACCCAAACACAAAAGTGGATATTTTAGTAAGATATGTAAATAGGTTCAGCAAATCTCTTGAGAGACGTATTTCAAGTTCAATCTATTAAAAATTAATATCTACTTACCGTATTTTTAATGTATACTTATATTATTCTTAATGCTTACTTACTGTATCCTTAATGCCTACTTTCAATATTGTAAATGTCTACTTACATCATTCTTAATGCCTACTTACAATATTTTAAGAAATATATAATGCTTCAGCCCAATTAGAGACAATCTCTCAAAGAGACCGTCTCTCACAAGAATTTGTGATATAGGTTATGGTCTATAGTGGAGTGATTATAGGTTGTAGGTTTTAGCGGGATATTCTAAAGAGATTCGAATGAGTAAGTTGAAGAAAATGAAAGAATATGGTCAAGCATCCGAGTTTGTGAGTGAGGTAAAGAAGGAAGGAGCATATCTCGCGTATGATGAGGAGATTAAGACTAAGATAAAGACTGAAGCTTATAATTTACCATAATTTATAGTTTATACATCCTGGTGGTGATGTGATTTATAAAAATCTCAAGAAGAATTTTTGGTGGGCTAACATGAAGCGTGAAGTAATTGACTTTGTGGCAAAGTGTTTGATGTGCCAAAAGATAAAGATTAACATATGAAACTTGGAGGGAAAATGCAAATGCTTGAATAAATAAGGATAAATTTCACTAGATATTGGGGTAGGATTGCTAAGGTCAAAGTCAAATAAGAATGTCTTATCGGAGATAGTGGATCAGTTGACCAAAACAATGAGATTCGTAGCCATGAAAAATACTTGGACGATGCAACAAATGGTGGATTCTTATTGCATGTTGTGCCCAATGACATTGTTTCAAATAGAGATTCGAGATTTTTCTCTAAATATTAAAATATGTTACAAGAGGTTGTCAGCATGATCTATGGTTTAGCATTGCATGTTATCCAACAACAGATGGCCAAATGAAAAAAAAAAAAAAAACCTCTTTGAGGATTTCATGTGTTATGAATTTTAGTGGGTCTTAGAAGGACCATTTGATGTATGCGGAGTTTTCTTAAATAATAGCATTCACTTTAGTATAGGAATGACACTCTATGAAGCATTGTATGGGTGGAAGTGTATTAGTCCTATATGATGGAGTGGTGTGAATAAGTCGATGGAATTGGACCAAAAAATAATCAAAACCACGAAGAAGGAGAAATTGAGTCAAGAACGTATGAAGGCAGCGTAGGTCATCAAAACTCTTATGGGACAAAAGAAGGAGATCATTGGAGTTCGAAGAAGGTGAATAGATTTTGCTCAAAGTGTCACCAACTAGAGGTGTGATGAGATTTGGTATGAACAGTAAATTAAGTCTACATTTTATTAATTGTTATGAGATGTTAGAACAAATTAGGAAAGTATCATATATATATATATAGATTAGCCTACCTATGAATCTAACTAAAGTCCACAATGTATTCCATGCGTCTCAACTCTTAAAATACGTCCATGACCCTAACCATGTCATCTAACCTAAAACCATCGAGCTTGGTGAAACCCTCACCTTTAAAGAAAAACTAATTAAGATCCTCAATGCCGAAATGAGATGTACCCGACACAAGGAGATTGAGTTAGTATATCATGGACGAACCAACAATCTGAAGAAGCAACTTGGAAAACCAAAGTTGAGAATAGAAAGCGTCATCTTAAGTTTTTGAACATGTAGGTTTAAGTTTTGAGGGCAATACTTTTTTAAATGGAGGTGATGTGAGGCCATTGAATCATTTTACATACTTTTAATATTTTTGAATTTTAACTTTAAGTTGGAGGATGAAATTCTGTTTAAGGGGAAGTATATGTACAGTTTTTTTCCTAAACCAATTAATATCAAAATTATGAAATTTTAAAATAAAATAAAATAAAATAAAATAAAATCATTACAACTAAATTACAATTTCTAATTAAATTAGTAACGAAAAAAAATTATTTAATAAAACCCACTATATGTTTTATGTGATGATTTCCAAACTTCTTACAATTAACCTATGACTCTTTCTCTCGCATCTCTTCAAGTTTTATTCTTTGACCTATATAATTTGACGATACTATTGTGCTCTTCCCCTTTGCACCATTATCGGTTTCCATCTTCTCCTTCAAACTCTTTTTTTTACATTTAACCATCTTTAACCAACATATTTAGAAAGCAAAACGTTACTTCTAGGAATTTAATTATTCATTTCATTATAATAGTTTTGATGTTTAAAAATCATTCTACCAGAATCAGTTTGCCAATTTGATAAAACCATCTCTTGAATTGAAAAGTAAATGAAAATTCTAATCTTGGAATCATCGGTTACACATCGCCATCGTAGTAGGTTTTGAACGACCAAACCTTTTTCTTTTTTCTTTTCACTTTCGATTCTTCTCTTTGTTCTTTTCCTGATTCTTTAAAGTACATTTCCCTAATTTTTTTTTCTAACTCTTTTCTTTAGTTTACTTTAATTATATATATTATTTTTAATTTTTCTTTTAACCTTAGTGATATTCTAAATGGCATTCTTTTATGTAAACTACCAAAGCGTTGGGTTAAAATTTTTTTTATTGATTTGTTTAGTAACTAATTTTTTTATTTTAATAAATTTTTTTATTGAAGCTATGGTATGTAAAGGTAGAGATGAAGTTTCTGAGGAAGGTGATGATAGTGAAGATCTGGACTATGTTTTCTCAGATGAGCAAGATTCTGAAGGATATGAGTCACTTGAACTTGTTTTAAGTCAAGACTTGTCGATGGAGGAGGATGAAGGTGGTGTCCAATCAAATCTACAAATTGGTGTGTACCCTTTAAATGATGTAGTTTCTGATTATGAAAATAGTGATGATGAAATTGAAATACCTGTTGTAGTTCATGATAAGACTGACTTCAGGAAGTTTGAATGGTGTGTTGGAATTGTGTTTGGTAATGTTATAGAATTTAGACAAGCTGTTATTAAATATGTTGTTGCTCCAAATACAATGATATTATACATGTTGACTGTATTTGTAAGAACTTTAAATCAAATAGATGGTTGTGGTGCCATTGTTTACGGGTACTACACTTGCATTTTGTGCAAAATATACCGCTTTCTACATTTTTTCAAGGTGGACAAAGAATGCCAAAAGGATATTTGGGATACACTTTTATGGTAATCAATGTTTACCTAAGGCTTGGAACCACAAAGAATATCTACAATTACATGGTGACGAGGCATGGGGCGTAAAATTTACAACCTTGTTTTATAGTCACAAGGCAAAGAAGAAACAAGAAAAGTAGTAAAAGAGCTCTACAATACGGCAAGTGATGAAGTAAACTGATTGAGAGAGCTGAAATGGAAATTGAACCTGCAACACAAACAACATAAACAACAGCACAACACACATTATAGCAAATCTCGTTACAATTAAGACACCCAGATAGAACGGTCACAAAAGAAAGAAAGAAAGAAGAGATTGAAAGGACATTTTGAGACATCACAGAAGAAAATATCTAAATCTTTAATTCAAAAGGACTCTGCAACTAAAACAAGAAACAAACATATAATTTGATAACTATATTTTTCATGAATTGTTATAGTGTTTCTAATATACACATCGTATACTGAATGCTTTTTAAATAACACTTAAAAAATCATTCATTAAACAGTTTCTGTTTATCATTTAATAATATCAATTTTTATATTATGTATATCAGTTTCAAATCAAGATCATAACAACATCAATCTGTTTATCATTTAAACACATCACTTTTTACCTTAGGTATATCAATTTCAAATCAACAACATCATAAGAACATCAATTTAGATATTAAATGTCACAGTTTATTTGTTATTATACTTATTAGTTAACCATAACAATATTAACATTAAGTAAACAAATCAAATTATGTTGAATCTAAGGATTACATATATCAGTTGTTATCTTAAGCTACATATTATGGAATATACAATAAACAATATATCACAAATAGGTTATACATATCAGCTGAAATACATGTTATATACAATAAAACAACCCTCAAAATGTAATCTTGTACTTGTTCAAAATAAGTCATACATATAATGACGCTTAAACATATTCAACCCCAAAACATCATCAAAATAGACATAAACAACATCAAACCGCTGAAAGCTGATAAATTATTTATAGAACCAAAGACTAAAGCAAGTTAAACAAACAATTTCAAGTATCATTCATTGTTTCTTTTTTTGTAATCTTCTTCAAAGGAACCAATTTGTTCCTACTCGTCTTCTTTGTTTTATCCTCTTCATCTTCTTCTTTAACTATGTCAAACACCTGATATTTTCTTCTTCATCTTTCTTTTGTTTTTCAGCAACTTTCAACTCCCTTTCTACTATGATCAATGGAAAATTCAATTCTTTCTTTTGTTAAAAGCATTAAGAAGTTTCTTCAATACCTTTTCCTTATTCTTGTTAACATCAGATAATACTAACATGCTGCAAATCAATCCCCTGTACTTCAATTTATCCTTAGTAGTATGAAGAGGGCCAAAGTTATTATCACCGATAAAGTGCTCCATAAAATAAGTAACATAAACACCACAATCAGTAGATTTCATTTACATTCTACAGTTGTATAACAATGCTAAGATTGTAATTCTATGCTTCTTCAATACATGGATGCTCAAAGGCATCAAAAAAATCCGAAAAAACATCCCACAACAAACTTATGTAGCATTACAATCTCTTTAAAATCCTTCCTCCTCCTTATATTGTCTAGATAGTGAATAGTCTTGCGTTGAGTATCAATAACAACTAGCACATGATGTTGTTATTCAAAAAAAGCCATAAGAACGAAAACTATAATATAAAAAACAATGTCAGAAAGTATAACGCTTATGCAAGTCTACACATCAGTAATAAATTTAAATCGTTCAATTCAAAAAAGAAGTGAAAAAAGAACAATGCAATTATTCTTTAATGTACATCAATTATCAAGTTATATCTATCATTTTTACTAAAAGAATGTAATATACTAAAAAAACAAAAAAAAAAGGATGGTGAATTATTAACAATATCAATTATACTCTTATATGTCTATCAATTACACAATTATATCAATCAAATGTGTCTTACTATGTTTGTCTTCTTGATTTCAGAATTGGCCCTAATCAAATTAGCATCATTTTTTCCAAGCATCAAAAACCTCGACCTTTAAGCCATTTGCTTTCACATCATTCTTCTCGGCCAATAACATTCCTAAAGCACGCTGTTAAATGAAACCAATGACCAACTAACTACTATGTACAATAAATATAATACAAGCTGGTAATAACAAAAGGATAAAACACTTGCACAATGTTATATGTGAATAAAAATGTTTTCAATTCTTTGTCAGGCAAAAACACCTCTTGATTCCTTTCAATCATATTCAAGTACACCGCCCAACAATCAAACACAATGGAAGAAATCTTTTCATTATCCTTCAAAGTGAAAGCTTCATCACGTGATAAAAGAATAATAATCTTGACAAGCAAATATATCTTCACTGCTAGCAAAAAACAAAAAAAAAAAAAAAAAAAAAAAAAAAAAAAAAAAAACAAATGAACATAAGAAAATGAGAAACAACACAAAAATAAATTAGAGAATAAAGAACTCACAACTTATCCATTGTTTCCTTTAGAAAATAGAAATCTAGCACCTCCTTCTCCAAAGAATGCAAGTCTTTGTATATTTCTTTGTTTGTGATCATGAACTGGGACACATACGGGACCTCAACACCGAATGACCCTAAGTTAATAGAACAACATTCCTTCAAAGCCGAGGGAATGTTTGCTATATCAAGTTTTGCTTGTGTTTGAATAGGTGTAGACTGCTTAGCTGCATCAATATTTGCAGTTTTATTGCATTTGTTTTTTTGATTAACAGTGCCACCAATACAACAATCGAAGACAACCAATCATTATCTTGAAATATTTGTTGAATAAAAAGCACAACACCCTCCTCTTTAACAGTCTTTTTAGTAGCTTCGCCAACCTTTCCATATACATGTGGACAACAACATCAATGTCTCTCTTCAATACTCCCTCCGTTCCTTTTTGTTTGTCCACTTTACCTTTTACACGCATTTTTTAGCAAATTTTAAGTCTTAATATCTCTAAGTGCGCATCATAAAAATTATAAAAATTATACATTAAAAAACATTACTTCAAAACAAATCTAACAAGATCTCACATATGAATATATTTTATCTTCAATATATACTTTAAAAATCTAATTTAAATTTCTCTTTTTTAAGTGGACAAACTTAAAGTGGACAAATAAAAAGAAACGGAGGGAGTAACAAACAAGCCTTTTGAACTGACTGTTAAAATAAAACAAATACAACAATGTTTAAGATCTCCACAATAATGATAATTATTATCTAATATGAAACAATTAATATCTTAAGTCATTCAATTTAGGAAAGTAAAGTGAACTCAATAAATAACAACTACATAAAATTTTAAAAATAAAACCATCAGTTATGCATTAAACTTCAACAATTAACAACTTAACAAAGTCATTTGTAAAAATTGGAACCCGTTTGAATTCATGTCCATTTCAATTTCTATTTTAAACCGAGCAGTTGCAATCTTAAAGTGATCAAAAGCAAAAAAAATATTATAAAGTTAAATATCCACATCTTCTGCCAATATCTTGATATCAACATCTTTCTTGCAACCTTCTGAAATTTTAAGTTTCAGAAAATCATCCCTATCTACATTCATACAACCCTCACCCTCATCTCCACGACCATCTTTACCAACAATTTCATAATCACCTTCACCAGCAACACTGTAGAATTTTTCCTCATGAACAAAATCTGTCTGAACATCACAAATTGCGAACCCTTCAAATTGAAGCATACCATTCCCAAACCTAGCCTCCCGTTCCTCATTAAACTTAATCTTTAGCAATTAATCAGAAATATTACTAACAAGTGGTAGTGTCTTAGGCAACATTTTCCCCTTAAACTCTAATCGATAATAGTATGCCACAAGAAGTACTATAGGACAACCATTCACAATGTTATGCGTTTGTAACAACCCGACTTACTGTTGACTGGGTAAACAGGGTCATCACTAGGTTCGTTTTCCAAGAAACTGAAATCACACTTCCAAAACTCAAGCAAAGGAATCACAAGCTCTTCAACGTAACTAACTCAGCTAAATCCCAAAACCAACATCTAACTAATACACAAGATAATCATACAATTCTCTACAAGTCCGATATAACCAGCACAGCCAAAACAAATATACATTTATCCAAAATCCTAATACAAATCTACAAATTCCTACGTGCTCAACTCAATATACATCCTTGGAATGCTATTCAACACCGCTAACCCATCGTTCCCGACCGGTTCCGATCTGTAATCAGACTAAAAGATGGAAACAACAGAGGATCAGATTAAACTGAGTGAGAAACAACAATCCAAAACAATTAAACACAGCAATTCAAAACAATGGTTTAAAAGCAACATCAGTTTCCTAGATCTATGTGCGTACAGGGAGTCTAGTTTGAGAGGTGCCCCATAGCTCTAAGGCTATGTCGTTCTCGGGTGAAGCTAGTCAATATCTCAATGACAATTCGCTTCAAAAATAGGGAGCAGGGAACAGTGTTCCTCAACTCCGTCAATGACCAGCTCGGAAGCCCGATCCATTGACCATATCATAATATCAGCATAAGCATTCACAACAACATTTGTCTCAACAATATCCAATTCAAAAGAGCTTTAGTAAAAAGTTTATTTTCAAGAAAGTAGTCTGGCCAGACCCTTTAAGGGACTGTTACTACTCACCAAAAAGAACGCTTCAAGAGGCCAAGTCTGCTACCCCGCGATTATTAGAAAGGCTCTTCGATAATGTCGCTTCCTGAAGCATAACAAATACAGCATCACAACAACACATAAGATACTACAGCTAGGTTCATATAGTTCATTACTATTCATCCTAAGAACGCATAGCTTCACCAACTATTCTAATATTTCCAATTACAAAGATTACGCAAATTCTAACTCCAAATCCCAAATTCTTGTTTAAGACTAGCTATATTCTTATAAAGATCATACATCTCCACAATTTCCTTTGTACTTCAATTCAACCACTTCCATACTCATCTTAAACTCAACCAAGACACTAAACCAAAATTAACAAACTACCCAAGAGAAAGATTCAGCTAGTTTACTTAAGAATACAGAACTAACCAAACTATATCATTCAGATAATCTACTACCAAAATCATAATCCACACCTAAATTCTCATCATCACAAAACTAACTAATACACACTTCCCATAAATTTCCAATTCAACACCAATATAAACTCAATGTTAGAAATCCTCAAAGAATCACATAATACTTTCAAGAATATCAAATTATTCGATACTTACCCATAACTCTTGGTTTAGCATTTCTAAACATCATATAATAGTTAAACATGATCTTTAATTCACCATTTACATCTTATTAAACTGGAAATAAACATTCTAGCCCACAATCGCTATTGCTCATAAAGAATTTAATAATCCATCTAAAATATTAAATCATCTAACAATTAGCTCTTGACGAGTATCCACAATAAAAATGGTTAATCTCAACTTCACCTAAATCTATCAATCAACATAATACCCATAACAAGTTCTCAAATCAACAAACATCTAATATATCATCTAAGAGCATCACTTTACTCAATTACTTGTCATCATCATTGTCAAAACCTCCATAAACAGCTAACATTTACGTGAGAAGTTCATTAACCCAACCAAAATCAGGAAATCCTTATCATCATCATTATTTGCCATAAATTCCTAATTCCTAACAATAATTATCCAATATCTCATAACCAGCTAATACTCCCAATCAACATAACTCATCCAATTAATTATATAAATTTCAAGATTCACTAAAATTTAGGGTTTAACACATGATTAATAAATTATTCAATGGAAAGCTTATGAATAAAAGAATACTCATCAAGAAAACAGAGAAGGCTCAAGAGAACTACCTTCTGTTCCAGCTACCAAAAAAAACGAGATGGAAATTGGATTCAATGCTTGATTCTTGATTTGAATTTGATGTTTAATCCACAAGATTGAAGCTGCCTTCCCCCCCCTAAACCGGCAGAATTCAAAGACAAGGGGAAGGATTTCGATTGCTACTTCTTGTGGTTCAAATTTCAGAAATGAGCAACAAGGATAATCAATTAGCCATTATTTACGCAAAATAATCAAGAATGTAAAAATTTAGATAATTACTTAGAAATCACAAAGGGAAGAAAACTCACTGATTTCACGCAGCCTTTCGAAATTCAGAGCAAGAAGAAGAAGATTGAGAAATACACGTGGTCTCTTGTGAACTCGGATGTATAAGGTGATTGAAGCTTGTTTTTTCCCTAAATTTCGAAGCCAAAAGAACCGTTCTCCACCCTAATTTCAAATGAAAATCGAATGGAAGAAGAGGTGGAATTCACTTGAAAATGGCGTGTTGAGATGATACCTTGATTATACGAAAGAAGAAGAAGGAAAAGAGAAGGATTTAGAGATAAGGGAAGGTCGGTTTACATGAGAAAGAAGGAGAAGGAATGAGAAGGAAGAAGAAGGAGAATGACGGTGAAGGTGACGAGAAATTAATGGGAATTGGGAAAATGGGTTTCTAATTTTTGGGTATTAGTTTTAGTTTTTTTTTTCTTTTTTTTATATGTCATCATCATCATTATTATTATTATTATAATTATTATAATTATTATTATTATTATTATTATTATTATTATTATTATTATTATTATTATTACTACCTACTTAACTCACTTGATTCATGGTAATTTTCTAATTAGTTTAAAACCCAAAATGATTTTATTTATTTTAAATTTCCGAATGTCACATTCTACCCAACTTAAGGAAAAATTCGTCTTCGAAGTTGAACAAAGCATATACTCAAATATCCAGCTAACATACATATCGTAAATCTATGTTGATCAAGTTCTCATACTTGTGCCCTATAAGAATCTACATTTAGCGACTAACCATGTTAACCATCCAGACTTACTAAAACTATTCTGAATCCAAAAATCCTACCCTTCTTAGAATAAAGTTCGTCCTCGAACTTAACTCACAAAGTCTAAGGAGATGCAATAGCTATAAAGCGATAAACATAGAAATGCCTAAGCAAACAACCAGGGATAATCGCGTCTCATGGCATCTACTGCCTCCCACGTGGCTTCTTCGGTAACGTGATTAGACCATAGCACCTTCACAAGCGCTATACTACCTCAACGTGTATCACGCGCCTTCCTATCTAGGATCTGAACGGGGGTCTCCTCGTACTGCAAGGTATTATCCAGGGTCAACTGTTCGGCCAAAGAACCTGTGAGTCATCTCTGATGTATTGTCTCAGCTGGGATACGCAAAACACGTCATGCACTCGGTCAAAAGATGTTGGTAACGCAAGACGATAAACTACCTCACCTAGGTTGATATCATGCACCACTTTCCAATCAAAACCTAATAAATTCATAAGTAACTTGTCCCGTATAGAAGCCAAAGTATAGTTTATTATAAACTCAATTAAACATTTATTTGCATTCTTCATCCAAATATTCTCAATTGAATTATCGACTAAGTAACTAGACCATAATCCTTATAAGCTTTAACTCAAACATAAATTTGTATCATAACTGCTAAGCACAACTTTTCAATAATAACAACTCAAGTATTGACTATTTTCACATATACCCACTAAGATCATCTATGAGGTGTTTACAATTTACCAACTACTGTCTCAATCAAATAACCTATAATCTTTATAACCCAACTTCTTAAACTTTAAATGCCATCTTTAGAACGTATGAACCATACTATTTTGATAACTTAAGTCTATGACTCAAGATCCTTTATAACAACTTTTGTTGAAAACCTACTTCTATTCTTGATGTTGATACAACCTTTTTGTACTTTAACAAAACCTCAAGTTTTCCAGTGACCTTCCATCCTTAAGCTATATTTGCACTTCTAACCAACAAAAGAAACTTGGTACATTCTTAATGATAATCACACAATGTTCTAATAACTCTACTAAATCTATAGGCTCCAATATTCAAATAGATTACAACGTATGACAAGATCCAATAACACTAAAAGTTGATCAAAATATGAACACTATATGCAACTCAATCACTAGGCTTAAAAATCAATATCAATTGCTCTTAACTTAAGCTTTTCCATCAATGATGTGCAATACTTTGTCTTTACTAATTCTCTTACTATGTCACAATCATTTTTAAAGTTCAACTCACTTACAACAAAACACTAACGATACATACTTCACAACCCGATGACCTCGCTTTTATATACCAATCTATAATCATAATCTTGGATCAACAAACAAAAGCTGATAGGAAAGGGCTAGCAACAACGTGACACGATTCGCAATCTTAGGACATACTATTCTAGCTACTAAAACGATAATCGAAAAGTAACTATGATAAGAAACAAAACATTGGCATCATCAGAAATCAAATTCTAACATTGCATCGTCGAACTGAATCTTCTTGCCGTCACGATCAATCGTTAAGAGCGTTTTCCCGTTTCACCCCGTAATCCTCACACCTCAAATCCTACATTTCTAGAAAAACATGACTAACCCAAACACCTAGGTTAATTCCACAATCATATTCACTTCTATTTCTATCTCTTATCTTAAACATCTAAATCCTCAAGTCACGTTTTTTCCTTACTCCCAAGATTGTATGCCCGCTAGATGAACTAACCCTAAGGATTAGCCACGGTCGCGGTTTGGCTCTGATACCAACTGTAACAACCCGACTTACCGTTGACTGGGTAAACAGGGTCATCACTAGGTTCGTTTTCCAAGAAACTGAAATCACACTTCCAAAACTCAAGCAAAGGAATCACAAGCTCTTCAACGTGACTAACTCAGCTAAATCCCAAAACCAACATCTAACTAATACACAAGATAATCATACAATTCTCTACAAGTCCGATATAACCAGCACAGCCAAAAGAAATATACATTTATCCAAAATCCTAATACAAATCTACAAATTCCTACGTGCTCAGCTCAATATACATCCTTGGAACGCTATTCAACACCGCTAACCCATCGTTCCCGACCGGTTCCGATCTGTAATCAGACTAAAAGATGGAAACAACAGAGGATCAGATTAAACTGAGTGAGAAGCAACAATCGAAAACAATTAAACACAGCAGTTCAAAACAATGGTTTAAAAGCAACATCAGTTTCCTAGATCTATGTGCGCACAGGGAGTCTAGTTTGAGAGGTGCCCCATAGCTCTAAGGCTATGTCGCTCTCGGGTGAAGCTAGTCAATATCTCAATGACAATTCGCTTCAAAAATAGGGAGCAGGGAACAGTGTTCCTCAACTCCGTCAATGACCAGCTCGGAAGCCCGATCCATTGACCATATCATAATATCAGCATAAGCATTCACAACAACATTTGTCTCAACAATATCCAATTCAAAAGAGCTTTAGTAAAAAGTTTATTTTCAAGAAAGTAGTCTGGCCAGACCCTTTAAGGGACTGTTACTACTCACCAAAAAGAACGCTTCAAGAGGCCGAGTCTGCTACCCCGCGATTATTAGAAGGGCTCTTCGATAATGTCGCTTCCTGAAGCATAATAAATACAGCATCACAACAACGCATAAGATACTACAGCTAGGTTCATATAGTTCATTACTACTCATCCTAAGAACGCATAGCTTCACCAACTATTCTAATATTTCCAATTACAAAGATTACGCAAATTCTAACTCCAAATCCCAAATTCTTGTTTAAGACTAGCTTATATTCTTATAAAGATCATACATCTCCACAATTTTCTTTGTACTTCAATTCAACCACTTCCATACTCATCTTAAACTCAACCAAGACACTAAACCAAAATTAACAAACTACCCAAGAGAAAGATTCAGCTAGTTTACCCAAGAATACAGAACTAACCAAACTATATCATTCAGATAATCTACTACCAAAATCATAATCCACACCTAAATTCTCATCATCACAAAACTAACTAATACACACTTCCCATAAATTTCCAATTCAACACCAATATAAACTCAATGTTAGAAATCCTCAAAGAATCACATAATACTTTCAAGAATATCAAATTATTTGATACTTACCCATAACTCTTGGTTTAGCATTTCTAAACATCATATAATAGTAAAACATGATCTTTAATTCACCATTTACATCTTATTAAACTGGAAGTAAACATTCTAGCCCACAATCGCTATTGCTCATAAAGAATTTAATAATCCATCTAAAATATTAAATCATCTAACAATTAGCTCTTGACGAGTATCCACAATAAAAATGGTTAATCTCAACTTCACCTAAATCTATCAATCAACATAATACCCATAACAAGTTCTCAAATCAACAAACATCTAATATATCATCTAAGAGCATCACTTTACTCAATTACTTGTCATCATCATTGTCAAAACCTCCATAAACAGCTAACATTTACGTGAGAAGTTCATTAACCCAACCAAAATCAGGAAATCCTTATCATCATCATTATTTGCCATAAATTCCTAATTCCTAACAATAATTATCCAATATCTCATAACCAGCTAATACTCCCAATCAACATAACTCATCCAATTAATTATATAAATTTCAAGATTCACTAAAATTTAGGGTTTAACACATGATTAATAAATTATTCAATGGAAAGCTTATGAATAAAAGAATACACATCAAGAAAACAGAGAAGGCTCAAGAGAACTACCTTCTGTTCCAGCTACCAAAAAAAACGAGATGGAAATCGGATTCAATGCTTGATTCTTGATTTGAATTTGATGTTTAATCCACAAGATTGAAGCTGCCTTCCCCCCCCCCCCCCCCTAAACCGGCAGAATTCAAAGACAAGGGGAAGGATTTCGATTGCTACTTCTTGTGGTTCAAATTTCAGAAATGAGCAACAAGGATAATCAATTAGCCATTATTTACGCAAAATAATCAAGAATGTAAAAATTTAGATAATTACTTAGAAATCACAAAGGGAAGAAAACTCACTGATTTCACGCAGCCTTTCGAAATTCAGAGCAAGAAGAAGATGATTGAGAAATAGACGTGGTCTCTTGTGAACTCGGATGTATAAGGTGATTGAAGCTTGTTTTTTCCCTAAATTTCGAAGCCAAAAGAACCGTTCTCCACCCTAATTTCAAATGAAAATCGAATGGAAGAAGAGGTGGAATTCACTTGAAAATGACGTGTTGAGATGATACCTTGATTATACGAAAGAAGAAGAAGGAAAAGAGAAGGATTTAGAGATAAGGGAAGGTCGGTTTACATGAGAAAGAAGGAGAAGGAATGAGAAGGAAGAAGAAGGAGAATGACGGTGAAGGTGACGAGAAATTAATGGGAATTGGGAAAATGGGTTTCTGATTTTTGGGTATTAGTTTTAGTTTTTTTTTTTCTTTTTTTTTTATATATCATCATTATTATTATTATTATTATTATTATTATTATTATTATTATTATAATTATTATTATTATTATTTTATTATTATTATTATTATTATTATTATCTACTTAACTCACTTGATTCATGGTAATTTTCTAATTAGTTTAAAACCCAAAATGATTTTATTTATTTTAAATTTTTGAATGTCACATTCTACCCAACTTAAGAAAAACTTCGTCTTCGAAGTTGAACAAAGCATATACTCAAATATCCAGCTAACATACATATCGTAAATCTATGTTGATCAAGTTCTCATACTTGTGCCATATAAGAATCTACATTTAGCGACTAACCATGTTAACCATCCAGAAGACAAGGGGAAGGATTTCGATTGCTACTTCTTGTGGTTCAAATTTTAGAAATGAGCAACAAGGATAATCAATTAGCCATTATTTACGCAAAATAATCAAGAATGTAAAAATTTAGATAATTACTTAGAAATCACAAAGGGAAGAAAACTCACTGATTTCACGCAGCCTTTCGAAATTCAGAGCAAGAAGAAGAAGATTGAGAAATACACGTGGTCTCTTGTGAACTCGGATGTATAAGGTGATTGAAGCTTGTTTTTGCCCTAAATTTCGAAGCCAAAAGAACCGTTCTCCACCCTAATTTCAAATGAAAATCGAATGGAAGAAGAGGTGGAATTCACTTGAAAATGGCGTGTTGAGATGATACCTTGATTATACGAAAGAAGAAGAAGGAAAAGAGAAGGATTTGGAGATAAGGGAAGGTCGGTTTACATGAGAAAGAAGGAGAAGGAATGAGAAGGAAGAAGAAGGAGAATGACGGTGAAGGTGACGAGAAATTAATGGGAATTGAGAAAATGGGTTTCTGATTTTTGGGTATTAGTTTTAGTTTTTTTTTCTTTTTTTTTATATATGTCATTATTATTATTATTATTATTATTATTATTATTATTATTATTATTATTATTACCTACTTAACTCACTTGATTCATGGTAATTTTCTAATTAGTTTATAGCCCAAAATGATTTTATTTATTTTAAATTTCCGAATGTCACAGCGTTGACCTAGGTTTAAGAATTCTTGAAATTGAAGAAGCAAGAATGGACAGTCTGTAATGACACCAATCAAATATTGAGATGTAATTAGGATCCTCTACAACAGGAAGTAAATAATTGTATCTAATCTTATGCTCTGCAATGGAGCTAAGATTGTGGAATCGATATAAAGAACAAACAATTGTTTAAACATATCCCCCCATGGGGATATTCCTTAAACTTATCCAAAACCTTGATTTTTTTCAATTTATCATCTTCACCAACCCCAAGAGTTTTCCTCCACTTCATCACCAACTCCTTGTCGTTAAATGACGTCCTTATTAATTTTCGAGGATTAATTGGCAAACCATATATGTCATTGCCATCAGCAAACGTGATGTAGCATGTAATATTCCTTCTCCGTCCTACCATTCGAAATACATTGAACCCAGCAAGTAGGATCAATGTTTGAAACAAGATAAGCTAGAATCCAAGGGGTATATTTTCTAATTTTTATATCCATCCCACTAAAACCAATGTCCTTTACAAAATCTATCTTAGTTGTAGATAGAACAGCTTTTGTACCATTTAGTTCCAAAAACGCTTAAACCTTATAGTTCGTTTTTATTTCTTTTTCCACCTTGAACAAAATGATCAAAAGAAAATAATGTATATGCATCAATTATCGCATAAAATGCAGCAATTCAAACAAAAAATTACCAGTAAGAATGTTGAGATTATTCATGTTCGTTTTAATCTTAATTTTATTAATTATTAAACTAAAAATATAAACTAATAAGACAATACAAATCAAAACTTGACTATTGAATAGACAACTTACATATATAAATCTATAGCATGATACGAAAAATAAAACTAAAAATATAAAGTATTGAGGTTATGCATGCCACTTTCAAACTTATGCGTGTCAACAGTCAATTATGAAACTAAATGCAAAATAAAACATGACTATTCAATACTCAACTTATATGAATCATATATTACCTTAAACGCAACAATTATGAAACAATACAAGCTTATTTGCATGATAGAACAAAATATTTACTAATATGAATATTGGAGTCATGCATGTCAATCTTAACCTTATAAGTATCAATTAAAAAGCTAAACAAATCTATTGCATGATAAAAACCTCATTTTTACGGTTTTTTTGGCCATTATTTGCTGCGGTTTTGGCCCCAAGTAATAGTGATAGCAGCAAATGGCCTATTTTAAATGTTGCGGTTTAAAACCGCAGCAAAAAAGGGCTTTATTTGCTGCGGTCAGCCCCCAAAAGCGCAGCAAATAAGTGGCCTTATTTGTTGCGGTCAGCCCCCAAAACCGCAGCAAATAATGGCACTTATTTGCTGCGGTTTTGGGGACTGACCGCAGCAAATAACTATTATTTTTTTTCTTTTTTCGTTTTATACGAATAATAATCCAATAATAATGTACAATGTAATAACAATGATTAATCCAATAATAATCCAATGACAATCACAAATAATCACCAATAATCTATTTGTAATAAAAAACTCTCGATCGTATATATAATATATTATTATGTACGTACATATATATAATAATATACATTAAAGTCTTAAAAAATCTATACTAATTACAATTTATCAAGGACAAAAATTAGCAAGATACGCGGCAATCTTGTCTTTTAATTCGTGCATCTCTCCACTTCTCAGAGGGCATGTTTCCCTCGGAATGTCGTATAAAACCTATAATAAAATATAAAATTAAAAGATTAATAAACATTAGATTTTACCAATAATAATAATTTAAGAACGTAACAAATACTTACGGCATCTATGTTTTCGACTTCAACCTCCTTCACGGATTTAAGATATCGTCCATGTATTTGAGAGTGTAGTAGCCGCAATCTACGGAATTAGAAGGTTGTCGAAAGCACTAAGAGAAAATAGATGTTAGTGCCAAAGAAGCATAAAAACGCATAAAATGGCAACTTAATACGTAATTTCTAGCATACGACTATGATTTTCAATTCTAACCACTTCAACGCAATAATATAGACCAAATAGTGTTGTGTGGCAAGATTCACGCAAAACAAACCAAATTTGAGCTACTTTATTGGCAAAAGTGCCAAAAACGCTTTAAAAAGAATAAAATCGCAACTTAACGCCTAATTTCTACCATAGGACAATGATTTTCAATTCTAACCACTTCAACACAATAATATATACCAAATAATGTTGTATGCCAAGTTTCGTGCAAATCAAACCAAGTTTGAGCTACTTTATGCGCAAAAGTGCCAAAAACGCTTAAAAATGTATAAAATTGCAACTTAACACGTAATTTCTAGCATACGACAATGATTTTCAATTCTAACCACTTCAACACAATAATATATACCAAATAGTGTTGTGTGCCAAGTTTCGTGCAAAACATACCAAGTTTATGCGCAAAAGTGCCAAAAACGGTTAAAAACCCTTAAAATCGCAACTTAACACCTAATTTCTACCATATGATAATGATTTTGAATTCTAACCACTTCAACACAATAATATATACCAAATAGTGTTGTGTGCCAAGTTTCGTGCAAAACAAACCAAGTTTGAGCTACTTTATTCGCAAAAGTGCCAAAAACGCTTAAAAACGCATAAAATCGTAACTTAACACCTAATTTCTACCATATGACAATGATTTTCATTTCTAACCACTTCAACACAATAATATATACCTAATAATGTTGTGCGCCAAGTTTCGTACAAACCTGATACAAATGTGGTTGTATCAAATGAAGATACCAAAGGAGCCCGCACAAGGCTGCATCCAGGACCTAGGCTAGCGACCAGACCACCTTGCACGACACGTGGAGACCAAACCTATGCATCCAGGACCTAGGCTAAAGTGGAAATGGAATCTTGGTACTTGGATCTAGCTATCAAGGTCCTAAAACCATTCTAATAATCCCCGTGGACTCCTAGAAGTTGAGCTGAAGGAGGGCTATTCGACAGTTTGCTAGATCAGAATTGTCTTAAGTGTTTTTTTTTTTTTTGGTTGTTTCGTGTTCTTTTCATGATCATTTGTAGTTTTTTTCTGTGTCATTAATCAAAGCTTCCGCACAACATTAATCCTTGCATAACCAAGGCCTTAATCAGCCTCGGTTTCGCATCAAAATCAAACCAAGTTTACTTTATGCGCAAAAGTGCAAAAAACCCTTAAAATCGCAACTTAACACGTAATTTCTAGCATATGACAATGATTTTCAATTCTAACCACTTCAACACAATAATATTTACCAAATAGTGTTGTGTGCTAAGTTTCGTGCAAAACAAACCAAGTTTGAGCTACTATATGCGCAAAATTGCCAAAAACGCTTAAAAACGCATAAATTCGCAACTTAATATGTAATTTCTAGCATATGACTATGATTTTCAATACTAAACCATTTCAACACAAAAATATATACCAATTAGTGTTGTGAGCCAAGTTTCGTGCAAAACAAACCAAGTTTGAGCTGCCAAAAACGCTTAAAAACGCATAAAATCGCAACTTAACACCTAATTTCTACCATATGACAATGATTTTCAATTCTAACCATATCAACACAATAATATATACCAAATAGTGTTGTGTGCCAAGTTTCGTGCAAAACAAACCAAGTTTGAGCTACTTTATGCGCAAAAGTGCCAAAAACGCTTAAAAACGCATAAAATCGCAACTTAACACGTAATTTCTAGCATATGACTTTGACTTTCAATTCTAACCACTTCAACACAACATTATATACCAAATAGTGTTGTGTGCCAAGTTTCGTGCAAAACAAACCAAGTTTAAGCTACTTTATGCGCAAAAGTGCCAAAAAAGCTTAAAAACGCATAAAATCGAATTTGTATACCTTTATTGCTGTCCATTTTGAAAATGTGGCTCTGGATGTAGATCCCATTTGTCCACGCACTTTTTTCATTGTGCTGAAATGCATGGGAAAAGTAATACTATTTATATATATGTGTAACACTTAATTAAATCAAATTGGTAAAATAATTAATATTACGTACGTATTCAACAACACTTTGAATTTTGTGTTACGAGGCGGGCTTTGAGGTTTTTGTAATGAGTCGAAGATGTGCACAGTATTTGTTAAAGGACATATGACCAAAAGTATCCAATACAAACTACAAACACAAATTTAAAATCAACAAAAAATTAGAGATTAGGTGACTTTAAAAATCAAAAGTTCAATTTCAAAAATAAAAGTTACTCTTCCATATATAGAGCCAGAATGAACGTGTGTTTAGATGCAAGGAAATTAGTCAAAGCAGTCTCAATGTATGCTCTGACGTCATCTGGATCATTTACACATTTAGTACCCGAAATCGACTCAAGACAAAGCCATCCAATTTTTATTGGAGGTCCGCAAGAATTTAGCTCCTCGTAAGCCGCACTAAACTCACGAATAAGAAAATTTTGTTAGTAATTCAGTTATTAAAACAATTAAACAACAATGCCTAACTTGTAAGATAATGAGCATCACCTCATGTAGACATGGATAAGAGCTACGTTCAGCATCTCTCCTCTCAAAAATTGCCCAATGTCACTAGGACCAATAATTACAAATGGGCTTTCTAAAAAAGCAGAATTGGTCCTTCTGCAGGTTTAGAATGATTGGGTCCTCCTCACGCAGGCGAGATGCACAAGTGTGCAGCCATTTGCAATCTTGAGAGAGATCGTTTAGCTCCGCATCAGTCAAAATTGGAGTGCTTGGCATCGACTTTGACCCAGTCGACACCTTTGCTGAGGAACCAATCTCTCTCCAAGATCTCTTTGAACTCTTTTGATATTTCAATTTATACAATTAAATTAGTGTAAGCATGCAATTAAAAAAATAAAAATAAAAATAAGGTACAAATGATTATTACCATGTCAGTGAATCGGACCCAAGCATATGGCTATGTGACGAAACTACCTAGGGCGTCTGAAAGTTTCTCAAGGCTCTCCATGCTGGCATTGGAACCGAGAGTGAGAAATCTTCAAACCCCTTTACAATAATTTCCACGGTCACACTGATGTGGCTACTTGTAACAGGCATCGAATGCACTGTTTGGCCCTTTGGTTGGCTGGGCCACACCATATGCAACCTCAGTTAAGTCGCCATCACTAGCAACACCTAACTGAGGCAGCAAAAGAGAACAAGGAGTCGCCTCCTAAAAATTGCGTCGTTTAGTATAATAAGCATCATAATAAAATATTAAAACGCGTTGCAATTTAAATTAATAAGTGCTTATATATTTAAAAACTATGTACCTGTAGCACTGGCTCCGGATTTTAAGCAACGGAGTTTATGGTCTCCGGTGTGGAGTTTTCCCCTTCAGGGAAAGTAATGGGCTGGGGTGCTACGGGGGTAATGGGCTCGGGTGTTGGCTCGACCAAAGCATTAGGATCCCCATGTTGACTTTCCTGATCCTCGACAATCAGGTTGCCAAGTCAACAACGGGTGCTCCCATCTTCTGCAACACGACGGCCAGTTTGGCGAGAACGTCCTTCGTAATCTCTGCTCGAAGGGTCGCTACTTCATCCCACAGCGTCGTTCGGGATTGAGTAGCAACATACTCTTTGCCGAATGCCTTCTGTAACCCCACGCGGACTCCTCCTTTTTCGACTACCCGCCCACTGTGGTCTTTCCCTAAGACCATATGCAATGCGTCAACATTGCCTCTTGGCGTGAACTCCCCCCGTAGCTTCTTTTTCCTTCCAGCCCATCTGTTCAAATAAAAAGTGACATATATAGCAATTAGTATAAGTAAATCAAAGCCAAAGAATACAAAACAAATCAAGAATATACTTAATAATTTCAAAACTCACCACAGCATCAGCAACCTTCTTCATTCTCGGATCATTAATGGTAAATTTACCACTTGCATCTCGGGAATGAAGCCCGCAATACCAATCACGCACCCGATCTCCAGCAGGAGTATTCACGGATGCGGAGGTAGTCATAGATGAGGGCGTGGATGAACTTTGATTGGGGTATAAACCCGCATCCACCCACTCTTTTCTGACCTCATCGTACGTTTTATGGCCCAAGCGATGGTAAAACTTCCTTTTGCTTGCAGAATCCGAAGCTTTACCACGCTTTTCTAATTAATCAATAGAAATCGAATGTCATGTATTAGTTTAATGACTGAAGCAAAAAAAGTTAATTCAAATCAAAAACTATAATATAATATGAAATACTTACAACTTCTATGGGAGTTGTTCTTTTGGCAACAAAGGCCTCCCAATCCTTCTTCGATATGTGACCCCATATTTTGTAGGGCATCTTCGAAGGTGCTTGATCTCCACCTTCGTTTCTCGTTTTGACCTTTTTGGTCGTACGGGCACGGCTCTTCGTAATCCAGCCAGTTCTAGCTTGGATTTGAAATCTCTGAATCTTTCAGCAACAGCTGAAAGAAACACATTCTTCTTGTCCTCATCGCTCTCGATGTGGAAAAGATTCTACAAAAAAAGTTATATTTATTACTGTCAATTAAATTAATTTTAAAATGAAACTAAATGAGTAAAAATAGTAAAGTTTCTTACCACAGTATCATTCCATAGATAGTTCTTCAGACCCTCTAGAACCTCGTTCCATGCGTGCAATATGGAAATCTTGCGGATATATAGGCCTACTTGTTTTCCATATTGCCTACGCCATTTTCCGCAGGGTTGACCCAATGCATTGTATTCCAAATGCATGGGTTCTGTGACTTTGAGGTTTTTCGTAGGACCTCGCCTTTTTCTTTTCTTACTGGTAGTGGGAGCATCCATTGGTGGGGCGTCTTCAGTCTCAAAATCATTGTCAATTGGTGGAGCGTCTTCAGCCATACGCTCGTACCTCACAAGTTGGTCCTCTTCACTGTCGTAACTACGATGCTCATTATCCAAGGTCTCAATCTTGCGGACAATTTTGTCTCTGAATAGATGCATTGTATATTGGTACCTGAAAGGGTATGAATAGAAATATATTAGGACATAAGCTAAGTAATATTAAGAATATGACTATAATTTACAATTCTAATACATTCAACACAATAATATATATAACAAATAGTGTTTTGTGCAAAGTTTCATGCAAAACAAACCAAGTGCCAAAAAAACTTTAAAAAGCTTTAAATTCATACCTTGTGAATCACTTAATTCACATGTATTCCTTCCGTGTGATCTACACGCATATAACTAACATCTACATCATCTTGATCCAATGATTTTGCATTGATAAAGGGAGGGGTGTCTTCAAAAGCTTCATATTCTTCCTCATCCTCAACATCACCTATACCAAGGATACTTCTTTTTCCCGGTACAACAATAGACCTTTTTTTATCAGACGGGTCTACAATGTAGAATACTTGCTTGGCTTGTGTGGCTAGTATGAATGGCTCCTCACTATCACGCAAACGAGCTAAGTCTACAAGAGTGAATCCACAAGGGTCGTCATTTTTTATGTATCGTCGATTATTATCTACCCACTTATATTTGAAAAGACCAATATTGAAAGTAGAGTACTCAAGCTCCCATATTTCATGTACCCGCCCGTAGAATACCAATTTAGCATCAACCGACGCTTAATCCTTCGCACTCGCGTAAAATGTAGATGACGCCAAAATAGAAACCCCACTATTCTGTAGATAAGATGACGTTTTCCTAACTCATCCTCGACTCCTTCCATCATCTCATCAACACGATTCGCATCCTCATCGACATTCTATTCATCTGTCTCATATCCATCAACATGATCTACTACATCCTCATTGACATCTGCCACATTATTGACGTCCTCAACAACACTTTTCTCTTTGTAAACTCCCTCCTCACCATGCCAAACCCAAACATGATATTGAGGTCTAAACCCACGTCGAAGTATGTGCTCCCTAAGGATATCAACACTATCCACCTTTGATACATTGCCAAACCTGACACATGGGCAAAAAAATCCAACTCCCCCCGTCCTAACTTGATGTTCAACCTCAATACTACAAAATTCTAATACGCCATCAATAAATTCCGACGTATCAAGGCTTCCATACATCCAAGAATGATCTTTTGTCATCTTAATTAGTGTGATTAATTGATGGTTATTTGCTGCGGTCATGGCATAAAACCGCAGCAATTAATGGTTATTTTTTTTTCTTATTTTTTTTCCTATTTATTGCCGCGTATAAACAAAAACCGCAGCAAATGATAAGCAGCAAATACGTTTTTTTCCACTAGTGTCGAACAAAATATTTACTAGTATGAATATTGGAGTCATGCATGTCAATCTTAACCTTATAAGTATCAATTAAAAAGCTAAACAAATCTAATGCATGATAAAAACTAAAACAAAATAGTTCAATTTTATACTAATATACATCAATTATGAAACCTAAAAATAAACAAAATGAACAACAAGGAGCATACATATATGCATTATATATCAACTTAAATGTAACAATTATAAAACAAAACAAATCTATCATTCATGTAAATATTAACCTTATGAGCATCAATTATAGAACTAAACAAATCCATTGCATGATAAACCTAAAACAAAATAAGTCAATTTTATACTAATATACGTCATTAATGAAACTAAAAACTAAAGAAAATGAAGAACAAAATGCATACAATCCTTAAAGAGTGGAAATCGCAGCAACTTGCTATTCCAACCTATTTCGTCCCTGTTTCTCTTTGACTACGTCCATCTTCTTCATCTTTTTCGTTGTATCATCCTTCTTCTTCGACTTCATCGCAATTGATTTTTTCGGCACACTTTTTTTTGGGAATGACAACCAGAGGCAAGTCCTCTTCACCAATATTTTGGGACAACTTCATCATTGTTGTCTATATCATTAAAAACCTAGAAAAAAAGGAGATTATGTAGTATATAAGCTCTAAACAAAATCAAACTTAAAACAAACAAAACCTATAACAAAATACACTAAAAACAGAGAAAAAGAAGATGAAAAATGAAGAATACCAGTAATTACAAGAGGAGAGAGAAGACGAAGAAGATTGAAGATGGAATAACCAACGAAAATAAAAAGTTTTTAGCAAGGAAACAAATTAAGAAGAAAGGAAATTAAAATAATGAAAGAAGGCGGAAAAATGAGGGACGTTATAGGATTAATTGATCACTGATCAGTCATATCAATTCAAGTTTAAATTTGATTAAATAAAAAGAAAAATGGAAAAAAACGAGGAAAAGCATGTGAGGCAGTTACACGTTCAAATTAGGCCAGTCCAAGTTGATAGTCTCATGATGAGACCGTCTCGGCCACGTTTTTGTATACTAAAAATACTAACATTATACCATATTCATAATCACTAGTCCTAGGCATGGCCACGGTCCAGGTTGGGCCGGTTCCGTTTCAATTCCGGTTCCACCCGGTTTCTGTTCCATTTGGAACCTGTCGCGACCAGTTCTGGTTCTGGGCGGTTCCAAACGGTTCCTTGGCGGTTCATGAGGCGGTTCCAGCGGTTCCAATTCACGGGACGGGTGGGTCGGACCATCGGTTCCATTTTTATTTTTTCTTTAAATATTTATATAATATAAAAATACTATAATATTGCGGACGTACCTTTGATGATTACTTGATTATTAGCCAAATTCATTGCTTGTCAAGTTGTCATCGTTATCAAAATATTTACTAAAAAGAATGAAAAAAATAAATTAATAAGAAACGAATCAATGATAATATCGATAAAGATGATTAATAAAAAAAGAGGGAGAAAATGGACTTGAACCTAGTACCTAAAGGAATACTAAGCTGCCTACGTATCCCGAAGGAATCAAAGCCCACATAGTTCTTTGTCATACCTTTTATTTTTAGTTGTTGAATGTTAATTTATCGTTGTCCGATTGATCCTATTCGTCTTCGTCATCAACATCTGGTTGGTTAGATGCTTCCGCTGACTCTCCTCCTGACGATGATGCAGATGTATCCATCATCATCCATGGATCATCATCATCATCTTGATCATCATCATTCCTTAGTTCTTGTGTTCGAATCTCCGCTTGATCCCAATCTTTCTTGCAAACACATATTTGAATACTATGTGGAGCAAGACGAGATCTCTTTTCGTCTAAAACTCTTCTACCTGCACTAAAAGCAGACTCCGACGCAATTGTAGAAGCAGGAATTACAAGGATATCCTTTGCAATTCTCGATAATATGGGAAATTTTACAGATTTTTCTTTCCACCACTCTAAAATATCATAGCTACCTTGGTCAATTTCAAAGTGGTGTTTAAGATAACTATCTAATTCTAAATAGGAAGTGGAGGATGAAGAAGAAGATGATCCTACAAAACTATCATCTTGGCTCATTATATTAGCTATTACGGAATTATAATAAGAGGGACGTGCCGAAACGCTTGCACGCCTAGACGTATCGCGTTTTAGGTTATATACACTAGCATAATAATCATAAAGTTCTGCTAAAAGTTTTTTACAACTTCCAACATAATTATGTACATCACTAGGCGGACGATCTAATGATTGGAAGTAAAATCCAATTACTTTAGTAAGGACTTATGTTTTAAAACATGGGTCTAAAATGGTTGCAATTCCATAAATATAAGGAAAATCGGTAAAATATGCCTTCCATTTATCCATCATATCTGCAAGAATCGGCTTTAAATATGGGTTAGTATCATCATGCGTATGTTTAAGAAGATGATAAAAAATAGTAATACACTCACTTATTACTAAGTGGACGTTCGGTTCATAAACATATGAAAAAATCTTAGTTGCGTGGTCATACGCTTCTAATATTTTATGTACACCTATAGCTAGTTCCCATGTGTCATCAGTTATATAGCTATCTGTACACTCACTATACAGTTGTGTTATAACTGGACAATAAGCAATCGCTTTTCTTAATAAATCGTTGGTTGAGCCCCAACGTGTAGGAGTATCTAATGACCAATACACTTTTTTTAGTTGATATTGGTCACATAATTGCTTATATCGTTTCTTTATCTTTCCAATTCTAAGCCACTTCACTATGTCTCTAATTGGATCTAATAATCGCTTAATTGTTTTATACCTACTTGGCAAGATAAGTTAACTATATGAGCACAACAACGTATGTGTAATAAGTTACCCCCAAGGATAAAACTAAAAGCAGGCTCGTTATACAAAAGTTCCATACATTTAATGTTAGCGGTTGCATTATTGTGTATCCCAATAGGGGTCGTTGGTTCCTCTTCTTGTTCAATTTGTATTTCTCTTTACACTTTTTCTGCATAATTGTGTAATTCTTGGTCGTACCCTTCTGGATAATTTGGTTCATAATTATAATTACTAATCGAAGGTGTTGTTGATACCGACGGAGTTGAAGTGGCCTTTCTTTTGGAGCTAAAACCCTCCAATGATTTTGCCACTTTAGTAACTTTTTAGAGACTTTTTTCAAAAAAGAAGACATGATAATATTGAAATAATAATAGAATTAAAAAATAAATAAATAAATAATTAATAGACTAATTATGTAATTAACTAAATTAAGAAATAATTAAAAAACTAATTATGTAATTAAGAGAATAATTGCGTAATTAAGTAATTAAGTAGAGAGAGTAAGTAGAGAGAGTAGGAGAAGAGATGAGTTGTGAATGAAAATGATTGAAAGTGATGGGTATTTATAGAGAAAATGGCAACGGCTAGTTAACGGCTAGTTTTCACGGTTCCGGTTCCATGGAACCACTGGGCCGGTTCACCCGGACCGGTTCCGGTTCCGGTTCTATGGAACCGTTGGACCGGTTCACCCGGACCGGTCCCGGTTCCGGTTTCGGTTTCGGTTCCGGTTCCGGTTCCAACCCGCGGTTCTTAGGTCCGCTTCATGCAGTTTTTTTCCGGCGGTTTCACGGTTCCGCGGTTCGGGCCGGTTCGGAACCTGTCGCGAACGGTTCCGGTTCCGAATCCGGTTCCAAGCGGTTCGGCACCGGTTCGGTTCCGGGTAACCCGCCCCGTGGCCATCCCTATTCACTACCTTCTAAGTGATCTTCTTATTCTTCATTATAAAGATTGGAAAGCAAAACTGTTCTTGAGTATGATGTGTTGGTTGATTGTTGTGTAATTTGTAAACAAATCAAATTCCATGATCTATTCCTCCAATTCATTTTTTCTAGTTGATTGGAAATTATCAAGATTACGATGAAGAATATATGCGTTGTTAACTTGTTTTTGTTCCTAATTATACAAACATGATTTGATTTAAAAGTGGGACAATATATTTGAATTTGCAAACATTTACCTGTTTTACGTGCAATTGATTCATTTATTTTTTTTGCGTAGGCAATAATTATTGAGTGCGTCTTTCCTTTTTTTTTTATCCTCTTTTTATATTACTTGATGAGTAAGGGTTAATGCCCATTTGGGTTGTGAGTTTGTCTCATGGTAAAACCGTTTTATACAAGACGAACTTTAATTATTATTGATCATTTTTTTCGTTTCAAAAAAAATTGATAATTATTTGAATTTTTTTTTCATTTAAAAAGATTTAGCTAACGAATGCCCTCAAACAATTTTTAGTAAGGATAAAATTAGTTCCACACATTAAACTAAATATATTTTAAACTTTTAATTATATAAACATCAAGTATATTATCTATGTAAAATTTGGAATTTATCACTAAATCACACATCAAAATATATTACTACATTGTATCACACAAATTTTTGTGAGAGACGGTCTCTTTGAGAGATCGTCCCTAATTGGGTTAGCCAATTATCATTTTTTGCTTAGTTAAACTTTAATGAACTTTGCCTCAGAGACAGAGATATCGTCTCTTAGGAGACCGACTGATTATATTATATTTATCTTTTATTTTATTTTATAATAATAATAATTTAATATTTCACATCTATTGTAATTGTTATTAACCAAGGTAGACTTTGGTTAGCCTTTCTAATTTAAAATTTTAAAGTGAAAAAAATAAGACATTTGAACAAATTAATTCCCAAAATAAGCTTCGTGAAAACTTATTTCCCAAAATAAGTGTTCGTACATCCAGACCAGAGCTTTGGATAAGTCGCTGTTAGTAACAGCGAAAGAAGGAAAAAAAAAATTTTAATTGCCTTAGTCGCTGTTAGTAACAGCGACTTAAGAAGTTGACCAGTCAACTCCTTCAGTCGCTGTTACTAACAGCGACTTAGGTCCTTTAATTTTTTTTTTTTTTTTTACGAAGTAAAGTAGCCGTTGTTAATTAGAAAAATAGCCGTTAGGAACTTAAAAATAGCCGTTGTAATGATGTTCTATAAATAGCTCTTTCATTTCCCATACTTCATTATATCAATTCTACATCATTCTTCTTCTCTTAATTTCTAAAGGTAACATTATGTATTATGTTAGTTTTACTTTTGATTTTTAAATGTTAATATAATTTTTGAAAGTTCATTTACGTTACTATATTATATGTATTATGTAGATGTCAAAGGAGCATTGTATTGAAGAGCTTTGTGATTGTGGTTATGAAGTTGAGATTAATACAGATTGGAGCGACTTTGATCCAGGGCGTGAATTTGTTGCTTGCCCTTTCTACTTGGTTGACGGATTATGATGCACATACTTTAGATGGATTGCTCCGGAGGGTACGAAATGGCAGAGAGAGTTAATAATACGGCTTGAAAAGGAAAAAAAGAGCTCAAAGATGAGGTATTTAATCTAAAGAGACAAATGGATGATATGGCGCATAGGAAAGAAGAGACTGAAAGGATTATGAGAAAGTTTAAGAAGCCTTCTTAGTTAGCGACGGTAGTTTAACTTAATGAATGAAGTATTAATTTGATATGAATTTGTTGAACATGATTGCAATTGTGTTGAATGTCCGATAGCAACATCCCTATTTGAATATGATTGGTTGTTTGTTTTTGATTAAATTCATACTACATTCTTGGCGGAATGATTCATAGCCGAAAAGTCTAAGTACTTAACATCAAGGCAACGATAATAAACGTTTGCTAATACGATTAAAATATATACATGTACACATATATTACAAAGTATACACAAAAGTCAATATGTTACAAATTCTGAATATGTACAAGTGTTGAATATATACAAAATGTCACTAATCTTCAAAATATACAAAAACTATTGTAATGATTCGCCTGCATCGTAAGGACACTAGGGTCG
Source organism: Amaranthus tricolor (assembly GCF_026212465.1). NCBI lineage: Eukaryota > Viridiplantae > Streptophyta > Magnoliopsida > Caryophyllales > Amaranthaceae > Amaranthus > Amaranthus tricolor. Next base: position 10,814,579 of record NC_080062.1, on the reverse strand, counting down.
AGCGGGCCTGGAGCTGCTAGATCCATCTATCCTGCAATTCAACAATAAGTAAGCGTTATGTATTCTAAAAATAATTAAGAAGTACTTAAATTGTTTACTTATGTTATTTATTTGTTTGATAATCTTTAACGTTTATATAATCAAATACAGGTACTGTTTACCTTGGCGTGCAAGTTCTAGTGTTGTGACCGTCACTACCACACCGTCGACAAGCGTTGCGTCTCCGCGATCCTTCGTCCATTTCGTTCGTGATCCTCTTGGACTTAGGTCTTCCTAATCCACGCATGTGATCTGGATCGTGTAGCACCTCAACACCGGTGTATTGAGGCCATAACCTCTTATCAATCAACGGAAAGAATATGGATTCATATGTGTTGACATAGCTCTGGGTCGTGTAGCAGGAGTCCACAAAATGCTCGTAGGATAAGTGTCGTTTAATACATACGGCAAGAATATGAGAATAAGGTAAGTGATATATGGAGGGTTTGTTACAGGTGCATTTCATCTCTCTCATATCCACACTTTGTATGTTACCACCCTTAGCGGATCCTCTATTACCGCGTCTAGTCTTAACTTGAAAAAGGCCTCGTCTGTAGTCAAATGCGATGATCTCATGGTAGTTTGCCTTCTCGGTGTTACGGGTGATAATTTTAATCGCGTGTGAAGTGTACTTACTTCCCCCAATTAGCCATGCATTTGCGTTCTCCCGTCTTTTAACAAAGTAATCATTAACACGATAGAAGGTGAACTCCACAAGAGTAGTTATGGGCAAGAAACGTACACCCTTCATCGCGTTGTTAAATACTTCCGCTAAGTTGGTATTAGTAACACCGTATCTATATCCTTCATCATGACATATTGACCATTTGCACATATCACCAACTTCATCAATCCAAAAAAGAGCCTCTCGGTTAGCAACACCAATGGCCTTCAATCCCTCGACGACCTTATTTGGTTGTCTTTGCTATGCAGTGCTACCATACATTTTCTTCAACTTCACATTACCCATTTGACGATTGAAGTTGCTTAACAGATGCCGCAAGCAAAACCTATGATGGGCGTTTGGAGGTTGCCATTCCGGCTTCTCCATGGTTGCTAGAATGCCCGCATGCCTATCGGAAATAACGCATAACCCTGGACTATGCATCACATGCTTACGAACACACGCCATGAACCAAGACCAAGCGGCTATGCATTCTTTTTCGACCAAAGCAAAGGCAAGTGGGAAGATTCCCTTGTTCCCATCTTGGGCAATCGCGGTCAACAACGTATGGCGATACTTACCATACAAATGTGTTCCGTCAATGGCAATAACGAGTTTGCAATACTTGAATCCCTCAATACTAGGTTGGAAAGCCCAGAACACGCGTTGGAAAGTTCTAATACTAGGACGGACATAGACACCGACATCATTATCTTCCTTAAAGAACCACTCAACTACGGTCCCGGGGTTTGAAACTTGCAGTGCTTTCAAGAAGCGTGGAAGAAGAGGATAAGAATCTTCCATGTACCATAGATGGATAGAAGGGCTTGCTGTTTAGCACACCATGCCCGCTTATAGGTCACTTCGACACCAAATTGGTCTTTCACCATTTGACGCACGACAGAGACCTTAATTAATGGGCCTTGAGCAACACAACTTCTAATAACATTGTTAATCACGGAAGATGTCAAATGAATGTGTCCAGCTGACACATTTTCAGTACTTAATACACACCCCCCATGCTTCCCCTTATATGTAACAATCTCCCATGATGGGGAATAGAAGCTCTTTGTAGCCCTAAGCCTCCAACCACACCCTCTCTTACACTTCAAGGTGAGCACGGTTTGATTTGAAGTCTCAGTTCGGTACTCAACGTTCCTACGAATATGATACAATCTAACAGCGTCCAACAAGGCATCCTTGTTATCAAACATCATACCCTTTTGAAACTCTCCTTCTTCGGTATAGGTTGTATCACAATCCCAAGACCTCCAAGAGTTGTCCTCAATGTGTTCATCTAGAGGAGGAACCAGTGCATAGGGTGTAGGGGCAACGATTGTTGGAATGTTTCCTAAAGTCATGTCATTACCTAAAGCCTCCTCGTCAACACCCACATCATCCTCAGAAGGAGCTTCAACGAATTCATTACTCTCACTAATAACATCATCCCAAGGCTCATTTGTATCTTCTAAGTTACAAGTATCATCATTTGTGACTTGAAATTGACTTTGATTGGGTTCATTAGAAGGATGAGAGGAAGATGGCATAAAGGGATTTTCGGTTTCTTGGGTAGGGAAGGGCGTATGAGAAGGAGCAGAAGGAGTTATATTCATGAATGCATTTGTTTCCACAACATTGATATCTTCATTCCCTAGGGGTACCTCTTCTACATATAACTCTAAAGAAGGACTAGGGGTAGACCTTGAATATACCCACATTGCATCAATAGCCTCCTCATCCTCAAGCGGAAAAGCTAACAAATCTCCACTAAGATTGTACTTAAAACTTAAATTGACAGTACTTCTTGTAGTGTCAATGCCAATCCTAGAGCATATAAAATGTTTAAATTCATTCAAATCCATGTATGAATTGCATGCAAACAGTTTACGTCTTCCCCCAACATACTTAACATTGTTACTAGTTGATCGAATTGAACTATTCCAAAAGCATACAACAGTCACACGAAATGAATCCATTTCTACAACAACACAATACAAAATCAACATCACCATCATGTTCATAAATATATTACCACTACACATTTTAAATTCAACAACAAATTCTCGAACAAACTATTATTTATGAAGATCAAGGCAAATAATAACTACATTCGACATATTCGTAGAGCTTAAGTCTAAATGACCACTATACATGACATACATTTTAAAATCAACACCAAATAGAAAAATTTAAAATTGAACAACAATTAGTAAATTCGTAAATTGCAACAATTGCAACAATTCAACAACAACTTGAACAACAACACCAAATAAAAACGTACCTCAATAAGCTGTAGATCAACAATAATTAATAAATTGCAAGTATATGAACCTACATTAATGGGAAAGTTCATTAAAATTCACTAAACCCTAATTTTCCGAAAATTGAAAAAAATCAGAAAAAAATACCTTAATTCGATGTAGGAAGATTATACAACAAATTAGTGGTACCAACTTCGAATTTGATGAATTTAGTTGAAAGATTGAATGTGATTTTAATGGAGGATAAACGAGGGAGATGTCGAATGAAGAAAAAAATGCGAACTGAAATGAGGAAGAAGAAGAAACTGGAAAAATATAAAGCCTCAAAGTCGCTGTTACTAACAGTGACTTTGGGGTTTTTTTTTTTTTTTTTTTTCCCTCTTTCGCTGTTACTAATAGCGATTTTATTCGAGGCTAGACTTGGATTTACGGACGCTTATTTTGGGAATTAAGTTTTCACGAAGCTTATTTTTTGAATTAAGTTGATTATTTGTCTTACTTTTTTCAAATTTTCGCAATTGCGAACTTTGAACAAAATTGAGATTTGTTGAACTTCGGTCAACGTTCAAAGTGTCAAGCAATTATGTTGGCGTCCATCCTCAGCTAATTTACTCCGGTGCAATTCCTTCACTGCTAAACTACTAATCGAATGAGGTTTTAATTAATAATTATTCTTCAGGTACCAATCATTCTTCTCCCAATCTATTTGTTGCTTTCTACAATTAGTATTTATGTATTTAATTATTCATTATTTTCAGTCATATTAATCCCTAATCAATCGAGTAGATGGTCAATTTTGGGCAAAAGCATATTACGGAATGAAATTTAGTTGAATTGATCGAAAATCGAATGGGTAAAAGTGGGTGAATTTAAGTGGGTCTTACGCGTAATTGGGTATTTTGATATATTACAATGAATGGCTTTTGGATTAAGGATCTACCATTGCTGTCACTGTTCTTCAGCTGACTGATTATAATGTATGATTGTAACAGCACAAAAATGAAGCGTTATGTTTACATCAACGATAATAAATCCATGCATGAACTTTTCTGTGACAACCGCATATCGAATCGGAAATACACTTTGTTGAACTTTCTTCCTAAGAATTTATGGGAACAGTTCAGGTGATGTTCTGTTTTTATTAGTTTCCAATTTCAAGCTTTTTCACCTCTAGCAGCAACCTCCTTTTGATGAGGGTACGGTATGTTGTCTTCCTACCCTCTGAGAGCCTGATCATAGTTTCTATGAGTGCGCTATACCGGGTATGATGATGATGAAGCTCTTTATTTTTATAAAGTAATTTTCAATTTTTCCTTAATTGTGGAATCATGAATGTAATTGTTTATGTGCTAATGTTTATTTTTATAAAGTAATTTTCAATTTTTCCTTAATTGTGGAATCATGAACGTAATTGTTTATGTGCTAATGTCCTTTTCTTAGTTTTTTATTAGATGTTTTACATTGTTGGGTTCTTTTTTCAAGGTGATTTTGCTAGAAGAATAGCTAACTATGAATCTTGGTACTGAATGCTTGAACTTAAGACTCTAAAATAGAGTGTGTGTGTATGTGTAAGATATGTTAAAAGAAGATACCTATGCTACATTGGTCTAGTTATAGAGCACTCTCTTACTCTAAAATAAAAAATTTTGGAAACCCAAGTCCTTCAAGCAGTGCTATTGCTCTATATTGTGTTTTGGATAGAGACTTGGCATGTGTTGGATTTAAATTTTGTTTTCTTTATTGCTTATTGTTGTTGTACAACATCTTTGTCATCATTCTTAGTGATTAATTGGTCAAAATAATTTCATATTTATTCCCCATCATTTCATATATAATCCCCAAATCATTCATTCTTGAAAATAATCTCAATTATTTGGTGTTCCAAGAGTCACAAATTTTGGTTTTCTAGCTATTGAAACTCTCCTATTTATTGAACATTAATCCTTATCTATCGTGTTCTTAATTTCCTGGTTATCTCTCTTCCATTCTTCCCCTCTTGGCCAAAGTGGTGTGAGCTTTAATCCATTCTTTAATAAGTGCATATTTGAGGGTGAATAGTGTGTTCACTTTGGGCATAAGGTAGTTTTATTATGCATTAGAGACACTTCAAATATCTTTGTTAAGCTAGAGACCTCACATTTCGCACACTAAACTTCTAAATTATTTTCAATATACGACATTTTTTTTCGTTCAATTATGTTTTGCTTGTGCTCTACTCCAATTTCATCCAATAGCACAACAATGTGTTGCATGATTCTTGCTTTCCCACCTTTGATGATGCTTGCAATCACTCCTCCCCTCTTTGGTGTTATTGTTTGGGACGTTCACAAGCTTATTCTAATCTGGATAGGTTCACGTATTAGTGTCTAGCTTTGTGTCTAAACTGGTAGCATAAGTCGGCAACAATGATTGTAGACCAATTTGTAAATCGTAACCATAGTGTGGAAGATTTCATCTCTTTATTTGTTTTCATCTCCTTAGGCCATATGATCGATTCTTTTCAATGGCTAAGATTTGTTGTCCTAGATGATTCTATGTATTTCCTTGGTCCTTTATTTTGTGCTAAATTTGCCACCAAGTTTTTTTTTTGCCTCTTATTAATAGCTTCAGTGCCACAAAATTACTCATATACTGCTAAAATTATGTTGTAATGGTACTTAGAAAACAAATATAAAGCAGTGTTTCTTAAAGTTTAAACATCGACTTTCCTTTATTATTGTGAGGAGCATTTCTGAGATAAAGTGGGCTTTTGCGATTATCAAGAGATATATAATACATCTTGTGCGTATGGCGCCTCCATACCAATGTCAACATGACATGACACAATCTAGGGCCAAAACCAAGCGCGTGTTAAACCTAGGTGGAGAAAATGGCCTCATAGTTTGTGTGAAAGACCTAGATTTATAACTACGATTGAGATTCACTAAAGAGCAATCTAAACATCAGGAGCTTGTTAGGGTGGTTTGATATATTTATAGACACCAATACTCCGCCGGTTACCCTTTTTAGCCACACCTACTACATATTACCAATGTTATTCTTTCACTTTTCCTTTCTTTTTGTCTCATTTTTTTATGAGTGATAGGCGTCAAATTCGTTTCTTATCTAGAAAGTGCTCATAGACTTGTAGTCTTTTAATATGGGAGCATTCAAAAAATAATCTTAGAATTGCTTTTGGAGAGAGCTTGGGTTTATTTTGTTTTGGGATAGACACATGGCACATTAACCACCTAAGGGTTACAAGATGATTATAAACATGATTGGGCTTTTAGATGATTTTATCAGGAGTTTGATTTACAATCTTGTACGAGGGTTTTACTAATTAAGTGTTTGAGGAAATATAGATTGAAGAACTAAGCTCTTTGCTCATGTTTTCGTGGGCCATTCCATAGTTCATTTTGATGTAGAGTATCTATGGAGCTCCGTTTCGTTGTCGGACCTTAAATTCTTAACACCAATACTATATTGTTTTTCTAGATTTATCAAAATCTCTATTGTGATAAAACACTACATTCATCATTTATTGAAAATATTGAGCATATCTTTAGCTACCATCGCTAGAAATTATCTATAGCCAATATGAGTGACATGTAGATTGCCTCCAAAACATCAAAAGAGAAAGCTAAAAAATGTAAGAAATTAGCAAATACCTAGAAGATTTTGTACATAGTTTAAACGAGATAGAAATTTGGCTTGACTGCCATGTAGAATAATTTTCTAATATAGTTATTTTCTCATCTTTTGTTTGTTAGACCTTTCTCATTTGTAGTTGCTTTGATTTGGACAATGTGGTTCATCTCATCCTTGTGCATAAATGTTCTAAGAGAAAGGGTGAAAAAGGTTTGGCAACCTGATAAGGAAAAGAGTTTACCTACATACAACGCAGCTGTAGTCAAATGTCAATTGGTAACGGGTGGAGTAAAACCCAATCCTAGAAAAGGGTTATTATCTCTCTTTTATTCGAATGTGGAATAAGTCACATGTGCATACTGATATTGCTAGATATTTAAATAATATAAGATGACTCATATTTCCTTTATGTGTATCTAGGTTACTCACTTGTGAGAATGCATAGTTTAATATAGTTTTCGGTAGTGTAGTTATGGACTATATTTGACTCTAATTCGATATTGATGAAGTTTGGGGCACTTTTTATTTAAAAAAATTCTAGTATCATGATAGTGGAATAGATTAAGTTATTGAATAGTTGTAACAATGCCAATTCCTTGACCTACTAAATGAAAATTAAGCACACGTGTAAAATATTGCACTTATTGAATTGAATCAGAGAGTATGGAGCTCAAAACTCAATTGTAAGCAAACATATGAACTATCACTAAACAAAATATGCATTATATAACCATGTTAAGATAAATCAACTTTATAATGAACAACCTCTTTTCGATATAAATGACAAAATCGAATAATAGTTTGATAGTTGAATCACATCATATGCAATCCAACTTGACCCTATCAACCAAGCTCGAAGTTTGACTATATGCACAAAATTGACAAAACAATTAGGAAAAGCAGAGTGCATACTCTATAATATAGTAATTATAAGTTAAGGAAGATTGGAATATCAAAAGTATTATGTACCTATGTAAATTCATTTCTTTTGCTTATGAGATACCTAAGATAATAGGTTTCGATGTGAACACAAGTGAAAAAAATATCGAGTACCAGGTTTGATTGGAATACCAAAAGTATTATGTACTTATAAACTAGGTAACTCATTTAGTTCTTTTACTTAGAGATACATAAGATAATAAGTTTCAATGTGAACACAAGTGAAATCTATACTGAGTACTAGGTCTTGCTATTGAAGGTTGTCATCACCGTTTAGTGCTCTACAAGCAAAGCTCAAAATTGTCACCATTTGAAATGTTTGATATTGTAAACCTGTGGCAAATTAAATTTTAATATGTGAGTTGCTCAATTCATCTTTCTTTGATATAAAGATGAATTTTGTTCCATATTTCTTTTGCTATGAAATGTATATTTTTCTCAGTTGCATTGTCCCCATTCTCTAAAAAAATCTGTTTTCTCTTGCTTCATTTTGTTGTAAAGTATGCAATATTCACAAAAACTTTGCAGTTAACTTTGCAGCAGCTGTAAAATCATAATCTATTCAGTTCAACAAGGAATATTTTTGTAATTCTAGTGTTCGTCCCTTCCTGGATATCTTACTATTTGAATTTTTAATTGGAAATGGTTGCTAACACTCTTTTATTTATCAATCTTCATTTTTTGGTGCAGCCGATTTATGAACCAGTATTTTCTTTTGATTGCTTGTCTTCAGTTGTGGTCACTTATCACCCCTGTCAATCCTGCCAGCACCTGGGGTCCGCTTATATTTATATTTGCAGTGTCAGCAATAAAAGAAGCATGGGATGATTACAATCGTTATCTTTCTGACAAGAATGCAAATGAGAAAGAAGTGTGGGTTGTAAGGGACGGCATTCGAAAGCATGTAAGCTTTTCTTCTCTGCATTTATTAGGTTTTATTGTCGTTGTTTCTCCATAGATGCGGGAGCTTTTAGGAGAATTAGCGGACTGAGTTAGCATTTTGTCATCATTGTTTTGATTAATTCTACAAAGAAATTTTTTTTTTTGAAAAAAGAATTTGCATGACTACATGATCTTATCATTTTGTGCTGCAACACCTCTTCAGATTCAAGCTCAAGATATTCATGTAGGTAGTCTTGTGTGGCTTCGTGAAAATGATGAAGTTCCATGTGATCTCGTTCTGCTTGGCTCTTCTGATCCTCATGGGGTATGTTACGTGGAGGTGAGCTGCTGCACTTAAATCTCGATTTATTTGTTTGTCTGATAGTACTTTGATTAATTGTTTGGTCTTTCCTTGTGTTACCTAATTCCAAATTTCCATACGATATTAGTCTAATTTTGTGACATTTTGGTTAAATTTTGAAGTGAAGTAGATAATCTTGCTCTTTCCTAATTTCTATGGAAATGAGGGATTTAGAATATTAAATGATAGTTAACTTGATCAGCGGTTCGATCGCATTTCTTCTCACGTCTTCATAGTTCCTAATTGTATGTCACATATAATGTAGATCGATTTCAGTGGCGATCTGATTTATAAGGTCTGCGTGCGCTTTGGTTGCCCATAGAAGTGTGTTATCTTCCAAATTTTGATGTATGATTCAATCATTCAAGCTTTTTTTATATACTGATAAATAGATAGCTTTAAGTCAGCTCCCTTCTCTAGTCTTGGATGTTGTAACTTGCCATGGATCTCTCATCCCTATAATGTACTACCGACGTGTCTTCATTAATAATTCTTTTTACCATCAAAAAAATAAAAATAAAATTTGTACAAGGAGTTTTATCCATGTTCAAAAGGAGGGATGAAAAATCATGCATAAATATTATCGTGATCAGACCTTTTTCTAAGATCTAAGAGACACTTAACGGAAAGGATGATAAAACTTGAGTTTATTCTAAAATTGTCCAAGTATCTGGCATTGATTTTCTTCCTAGTGTTATCTAAATAAACAGCAATCTGTTCTTCTGTTTTGAAAAAATAAATTGAAATTTTGTCCTAGTATTTGTTTCTTCTTTAGTAGAATTAGTGGTGTTAGTGCTAGTTTCAAAACACTAAAAGCTAGATTTTAACTCGTCACTTTCTCAATGTTTATCTTAATTTCAGCTTTTCCTATGTTGCTACTATAACCCTTCCCTTTTTTATGCAAGATGATATTTGAATGTTCTTGTGGAACTATGATTGTAAATTATAATGTTGTGGATATCCTCATATTTTTTACTTATTTTATTGGGGAATGATGTTAACTTTCCCTTTTGGAAAAGGGACTATTTGGCTGAATTTAGTCCCAATTGGCTTTCGAGTGTAGAAAACGATTTGAGGAAACCAGAAAAGTTGTGTAACTGGAGTAAAGCCACAGATCCTTAAAATCCAATTGGGAATAATAACTTGTCATTCCTCATCTTTGTTGAGCTTTGATGCTATGACTGCATTGACTTTTCTTACTATGGTACAATAACAGACTGCTGCATTGGATGGTGAAACGGATCTAAAAACAAGAGTTATTCCTTCAGCATGCATGGGCATAGACTTTGACCTACTACACAAAATAAAGGCATGATATTTTCATTTATTTAGTGCAGCTATGCTTTTATGTTGTTAAAGGAAAATCTTATAGTAAATGTATTTCATATTCTTACCTTTGGCAGGGGGTGATCGAATGCCCTAATCCAGATAAGGATATCATGAGATTTGATGCTAATCTCAGATTATTTCCTCCTTTCATTGACAATGATTTATGTCCTTTAACGATTAAGAACACACTTCTTCAATCATGCTACCTGAGGAATACTGAATGGGCTTGTGGAGTGGCAGTCTACACTGGTCAGTTTGACATTTATCTTCCCTATCATCAATACTCTTAATGTAATAGAACTAATGGCCTTTTTGGATACAAGCAGTTCATTATATCCCAGAATGTGGGTAACTTCTGAGAAGTTCCCGTTGTTAATATCAAGTAGAGAGGTGTTTCCTTTACTTGTCCTTCTGTTTTAATGGAGTGAAAGGGAGAATAGGGAGCAGGGGTTTTGTGGAGGATGGTTCGAGACATGGAATTTGTTATCCTTTGCAAGAAAAATATAGTCAGCTTTTTCATGAAAACTAGGTGTTCTACAAATATTTCTTTCGTCACATGATGTTAACTCAATACTCTTTCTTTCTTAAAGTTACAGGAAGTAAGCTTTCAGTTCATTCAAAACCTTTTTCTATTCTACAATTTAATATTCTGGAATTATTTGGATTTCGTATTTCTGTTAAGGTAGGGACCCTTTTCACACTTTTTTGAAACTATCAAATATCAAGTGGAAAAAGACAGGAAATAAAGAAACTGAGACTTATAGAGTGGCTGAGAGATTTTAGCAATATGGAAAATGGATGGAAAAAGTGAAAATTGGTGGTTTTTTGCAAGAAAAATTGCAATGGAAAAGGCGAAAATGGGAGAAAAAAATACAACCTCATTAACAGTGTGAGACAAACACAAATAGTAAGTGGGGAGTATCTTTAGCAGTTTATTGAGAATGAAATATATCATTTTCTTACTATTTTTTCGCATATTTTTGTTTCTATGAAATTGAAAATCTATAAAGGGGCAGCCTAGTAAAGCGTCTAGGGTGTAATGGTGGGTTTTTTCCATGACACTCGCTCTCTGAGGACACTTTGGGGCTGCCCATTCTTATATTATCGATTTCATAAAAACAGAAAATGCAAAATAGTTAGGAAAAATTATATTTTATTCTCAATAAACTACCAAAGATACTCCATACCTTATTTGTTTGTCTCACTTTCTTAATTAGTTTTTTTTTTTTGGGTACGATTTTTGTCTTTTCAATTTAGTGCACTGTTTTGGCAATAATCACCACTCATTAGTATTTGAATAAATGTATTGTGTCATGGCACGCTTATGTGGTTTGTAAGAGGACATATAGCATCTTCTATTTGTTTATATATATACTAGATGTGAAGGGACCTGTTAAATGTCATATTTGACAAATATTAAGAATTTGGGGATTAGCTGATGTGAATAAGGCCTTGAAAATTTAATTCTTGCTTTCAACTACTTGAAGCATTGCTTCACAAAGGGTTCGGAAAGAAGGATTTCTAATGTCTGTTACCTCAATTTTCTCTTTCTAGGCAATGAGACAAAGCTCGGAATGAGTCGTGGAGTCCCAGAACCCAAGTTAACTGCTGTTGATGCCATGATTGATAAGTTGACAGGAGCAATATTTGTTTTCCAGATTGTGGTTGTGACTGTTTTAGGTGTAGCTGGAAATGTCTGGAAAGATACTGAAGCAAGAAAGGTGAGCTTTTGCTTGCATATATATTATCTGTCTGAGCATTGTCTATTTTTGTAATGATTTTGACATTGACATGCACAAATAAACACAACTGCATTTACTAATCTGTAACTTAGTGAATGGCTTACAATTCTTTTTTCCGCGTTCCACTGGCAGCAATGGTATGTTCAATATCCTGATGAGGGCCCATGGTATGAACTGTTGGTGATTCCTTTACGGTTTGAGCTGCTATGCTCCATAATGATACCCATTTCTATAAAGGTATGTAACTAATATTAATTCGTTGGAAATTTTGATATAGCTTGGTTTCTTGAGTATTGTTCTTAAATGATACCCTCTCTCAACGGTTGGTTTTTTTTGTTGGGCATTTGAGCATGAATGATCCTTGTATTGGTCCATGATAAGCTAAATAAAAATGCTTGTAGAATCTCCAATGCATTCTTTTATTGAAAACTTTAGTGTTGGGCATCGAATATTGGTCATTTTTCCTTTTCAACCCTCTGATCCTTGCCATGAGCGGAGAATCTTAGAAACATTAGCTCTGACTCCAGTGGTTTTTAATTTTTAGTGAAGTGAACCTTTTTTTTTTTTTACTAATTCCTTGCCTTTTCTTTTGATTTACTATTTCTTAACTTGCTAATTAATACTGAATTTGGCTGATTGATATTTGTTAATGAATTTAGTGGATTTAAGACTGATTTTTTTTTGAATAAAACTTATTTTTTTCTGACTGAAGCTGATTTCACTTTTCTATTTATTGAACTGCCGAACACTAGTCTAAGGTTGGTTTATGGTGAAGTTAAATGTCCTATATTAAAAATCACGCTTGAAGCCCACATAAGCACTTAGGCTTGGGCAGCTAATGTTGAATTAATTTTTAGTTACCCATACAAATACTTGTGTTGTAATCATGAACTCCCTTTTGGAAATTCTTGTGGTTCTCCTTCTACTACCCATGGAGTCATTAAAATTCACAATGCAACAACACACTTGGTCAACTCTCATGAACTCATTGAATTTCACAATAAAAGGGCAGTTACTCATGAGCATCTTAAAAGTGAAGTATGGCTGTTTAGGGTGATTAAAAAGGAATTTTCTTATGCAGTTCATGTGTTCGATAACTTTTTATTTATCTAGGTTTTTAGTGTTGAATTGGTGTTATTTAAAGACGTCTGCACATAATTATATGTATGTTATCTTTCTGTAAGTTCTCTTCATTTGATGTGTAGCACAGGCTGTTTGCAACGTTAGCTTAGGTTTCGTGAAGGACTTTGGATTCTCTTTTGACGTGTTTTCTTTTCTCTTGTTTTTTCTCTGTCTCTCTCTCTAGGTCCAATAGGAATTTATCTTCATCAAAATTGATTAAAAGAAGCTGACTTAACCCATCTCCAAAGAAGAATCTTCAACTATTATGATTCCCCATTTCTTGAACCATGCCTTGTGATTTGAACATAGGCACATAGCCAAAGCCATAAATAGCTGAATCTGAATTGTACTTCTGTGGTTGTAAGCTAAATTGCATAAATGAAGTTGAAATTCACACAGTCAAATGTAAGAAATACTATATTCTTTTTGGATGTGCTATGGCTTATGTTGCTAGAGAGAAAGTGCCACTGATGACATGAAAATTTATTATATACAAAACTTTTTGCCCCTAAATTCATTACCTATTGGGAATATTCATAATCTATCTGGGACACTATCCCGTAAATTTGATTACAATAACCTCATATATTGTCTTACACCTGAATTCGGATTTTTTGACTTACTAGTTTACTACCTAACAAAACAATGCTAATTTTGGAAGCAGCTACATACTTTCTGTATGGCTGATCAACTTCTTAAATGTGTCTTGGTATATGTATGCAATGGCTCTGTCATTTATTGCATTTGTTTTGTCTTAGATGTGTTCCCTCTCTTTATTTTATCTTAGTTGTTTTATCCTTTTGCCTCTTTCATGAATCTCTCTCTTATGAGATTGTATATTGTTTTGGAGTGTTTTCTTCTGGAATACAAAGCAGGGGCTCCTATTTCGTTTTTCCTTTGCTAATTCTTTTGTGAATTAAGTTGTTTCATTATATTCTAACTTATCTATCTTACTTTTTCTATTCCTTTGCAAGTAAATAGATACTTCTGTAACTATTTCATTCTTATTGCTTTTATGCTTTTCTTCACTGCGTGTTCTTCAAATTTGTGATGCCTTGTCTAATTATGTTTGCCTTGGCAGTACAAAAGTACTCAAATCTCTTTTACGAAGTTGTCTGTCTTTTTGATTGACAAGATAGTTACTAAAGTCTCTCCTTTGTGGTTTCTTGATCATGGTTGAGTCTTAAGAAAAACCAAAAAGAATTTTGTTAAAAGTTTTTTTGTTGTGTTTTTGTTTTTGTATAATTTTTGGAAGATTTTGCAATGTTTTTTTAGTAAGTAGCATACTAGCATCTAGGGACTATTGTCCACGATTAGTATCTGGTATTACAAATTATATCCTTGAGTTCCATTGGAAGAAGTGAACTAATTCTATCTTTTAATTGTATAAAATGATAAGGAAATACCATAACTTGTACTCCTTTCTACTCAATGAATTTGCCTCATTTTTTTTTCTCGTTTGCCAATGCACTAATTCAATCCTAAATATCTCTAATTGTTCATAATTGAAAATTATTGAAAGTTGATATGAATACAATTTACATTGAGATGAATCAAAGAAAATCTAATAACTCATAGATAGATGAAGTGTCAAAAAAGCAAATGAGATAACTCTATTGAGTTGGAGGGAGTATTATAATGTGAAGTGAAAAACAGATGGAGAAATACTGATTAAGAGTGATTGATGAATAGTGTTAAAAAAAAGCAAATGTGACATTTTCATTGAAATGGAGCCAGTATTATAATGCGAAGTGATGAATAGATGAAAATATGTTGATTGATGGCATACCATCAATAGTCAATTAGTCATGCTATAAGTTGATAACTGAAATTTTGATGATACAAACATTTCAATGTCTGAGATTGCTTAACTTCATAAAACTTGCTCACATCGGAGTTAGATCAACATGTATGCTTGTGTAGATGAAAAAAAGGAAATTCTACATGGTAGTATTGAACTTTCATGAAACGCCAGTGGCAGCACTTTTATAAGATTTGTCCACATGGTAGCATCCAGCTTATGCCTTATCTAACTGCCATAGCATTTTCCGTTAAATTCCTGTCAATTTCCGTTTAATTCACCATTTTGACGTTTCTACCCTTATTAATTGTTGGTTATTGTCTTTATAATTTACCCTAAACTATTTTTATGCTCTCAAATGTTTAATTCACCATTTTGACGTTTATACCTTTATTAAGTGTTGGTTATTGTCTTTATAATTTGCCCTAAACTATTTTTATACTCTCAAATGTTTAATTCACAATTTTGACGTTTAATTCACCGTTTAATTCATCAACGCTCTCACATGTTTAGGGAAAATTATAAAGACAACAACCAACACTTAAGGGTAGAAACGTCAAAATGGTGAATTAAACGGAAATTAACACGAATTTAACGGAAAATGCTACGGCAATTAGATAAGGTATAAACTAGATGCTACCATGTGGAAAAATCTTACAAAAGTGTTACCACTAGCGTTTCATGAAAGTTCGATGCTACCATGCGGAATTTCCCATGAAAAAACTTGCTGCAAATATTGAACATGAAGTTTTTTTGTTTTATTTATGGCAGGTATCTCTTGACCTTGTTAAGAGTTTATATGCAAAGTTTATTGACTGGGATCTTGAAATTTTTGACCAAGAAACAGGTGTTCCCTCTCATGCTGCAAAGTAAGATAAAATTTGTGTACTTCCACAAAAATTCATCATCCGAAGATCTTGAAATATACTTGTGTGTTTATTTTGCAGTACCGCAATAAGTGAAGACTTGGGTCAAGTTGAATACATCTTGACTGATAAAACTGGTACATTAACAGAGAACAAAATGGTCTTCAAGAAGTGTTGCATTGGTGGGATTTTCTATGGGAATGAGAGTGGGGACGCTATTAAAGGTTTGTTTTTCACATTAAATTTGTTCTACTATGACTATCTATGAATTGTGATGTACTGTTTTTGATCAATTAGTTTTTTGTTCTTTTAGTTTTTGAGTTGACTATATAATATCGAGTATTCGAATTTCATTGTGGCATTCATATGTTTATCGTGCTTGTAGTTGGAAATTTGTGATTCCCAGGGGTGATTCTTAGGATAGCCTCTGTGGGTTATTGTTTAAAGGCTATGTAGTGAACATTTAACAAAAAAGGGCTTCAAATTATTTATTTTGTTTAAGTAGATTGAGAAAATAATGGCTGATGTTTCATCAAGTTTTTCAGTTAGAGTATCTCTCTCAATATGGTCTCTTATACACGACTTAGAACAATAATATCTTACATTTCAGTAAAATTATACTTCCTATGTTCTTTATTACTTCACTCAAACCAACTTTTGCACTGCTCATCATTCTATGGTATTTGACAATTTACATATTGCGGTAACTATACGAGAAAAAATATAGTCATGTGAGATCTTGTTTTAATCGTCTTATCGCATATTTTCATAATATTAATTTTTTTATAGTTTTTAGTTATGTATAGCTCTATAATAAATTATTCGACTTACGAAAGGAACTGCGTGTAACACCCCGGCCCTTCAGACTGCCGGTGACTACTCATGGAGACTGTAGACTGGCCACACAAACCAACACAAGTCTTTCTAGCGCACTTTGGCCTCACTTGTGCGCACCCAGGAAAACTTCCTAGGAGGTCACCTATCCTAAGATTGCTACCCACCAAGCACACTTAACTGTGGAGTTCTTAGCAAATGGGTTACCATGAAAAGAAGATGCACCTTGTTGATATGAGTAGTCTATCAATCCCTTTTCAAGCTAAATCTGGGGTATCACACTTACCCCCACTTAGGAACACAACGTCCTCGTTGGACTGTAGTTTCAGGATTTTTTCTCCCGCTAGGTGCACTGAACACACAATCAGCCACGGTCGCAGGGTTGCTCTGATACCAACTGTAATACCCCGACCCCTTGGACCACCGGTGACTACTCATGGAGACTGTAGACTGGCCCCACAAACCTACACAAGTCTTTCCAGCGAACTTTGGCCTCACTCGTGCGCACCCAGGAAAACTTCCTAGGAGGTCACCCATCCTTAGATTGCTCCCCACCAAGCACGCTTAACTGTGGAGCTCTTAGCAAATGGATCCATGAAAAGATGATGCACCTTGTTGAGATGAGTAGTCTATCAATCCCTTTGCAAGCTAAATCTAGGGTATCACATTGCGCAAAAATGTGTTTGGAAGGAAGAAAAAAAGGTTGACATATTGCAAATACACATATAACCGTGTGGACAACTGAGGATGCTAATATTGATTTCTTGGTGAGAATATTCCCATGAAAGTGCTCCTCCAATGGGGCCTTTTGCTAGAATAGATTTCATTGTCTAATCTTATGCCGTTTTCTTCATCATAAACAACTAGATTTCTGGCCTGCCCCCTCCGGATCATGAGGATGTAGGAAGAAGGATTCAATCTTTACACGGCTTTCAAGTAATTTAATCTTGTAACTACTTCCCTAAGTAACCAAAGTTATTGAAAATGAAAATATTTATGGATATTCATACATGAACCCTGCTCTTGAAAATTACAGTTATGATTCTTCAGTCTAAAATAAATCAAATGAGCCTTTGAATTTCCAGAAATTTGGTTTTTAAACCTATAGAGGATCACTAACCTAGAAGCCTACTTATAATAAAATTTTGAGAAATTCCACTTCTTGACCCTAAGGTATTGGGTTTTCCACGTGGTAACTAAAGCATTTTTAAAATCCACGTGGTAACTCTAAAGTTTACCCAATTAAACCTCCATGACCTTTTTACCTATGAAACATTTGGAAATCGTCTATTAGTAAGGATGCTTTGGTTCTGAGATTGAATACATCGAAACACACTCCAAAGATCATATTTACCCTATTTCTCTAACCCTAATTTGTGATCTTTGGAGTGTGTTTCAATGAATTTTTGTTTCGAATTTGGGGAATTAGGGTTAAGGAAATAGGGGTTAGAAAATTAGAAAAATTGGGGAATTAGGGTTAGGAAAATAGGGGAAATGTAATCTTTGGAGTGTTTTTCGATGTATTCAATCTCAGAACCAAGGCATCCTTACTAATACATGGTTTTCAAACGTTTTATAGGTAAAAAGGGCACAGAGGTTTAATTGGGTAAACCTCAGGGCTACCGCGTGGATTTTAAAAAAGCTTTGCTTACCACGTGGAAATTCCAATACTTCAGGGTTACCACGTGGAATTTTCCTAAATTTTTTCGAAAATGAATGGACTTTGAAATTACAGAAGTCTTTCCATTTAGTCAAATAAAAATGTTTTCTAGTGGTATCTTAATCGGACAAGGGATTGTTGAATTCCAAAGATGCAAATGAGAGAGGATGAAATGAGAGTAATGGGAATGGAAACAAAGTCGATGAACTAAAGAGATAAATTAATCTTTTAAGCAATGTATTTATAAAATTGTTCAGACTATAGCATTTGAGATACAATTTGGGATAAAAAATCGATAGTTCAGTAAAAGACCCGTAATATGTGTTACGTGGTGGAAAACCTCTAAATTTGCTTGTTTTTATCGTGTAATTGGATTAAGTCTTTGAAATTGTTGTTGTGTGTTGGTTCTATGTCTATTATTGACCACCTGAATATTAATTTAGCTATGCTGGTGACAGATGCTGCACTTCTTGATGCTGTTGTCTGTAATTCATCTGATATTATCAGATTTCTAACTGTCATGGCCATATGTAATACAGTTATACCAACAAAAAGGTTATGTCTAAGTCAAACTTAATCTCATCCGAATTAATTTTCTATCTTTGTAAATCTGTACTGCTGAAATTGGAATTAGTTCAGCTTTACTAAAACTATGTTTTCGTCTTTACTCATTCTTCAGCAAGAGTGGAGATATTGTTTACAAGGCACAATCTCAGGATGAAGAGGCCCTAGTTCAAGCTGCTGCTCACTTGCATATGGTTCTAATAAATAAGTCTTCCAATATTCTCGGTATCGATTTTTTCTTTTCTAATCCTGAAGTACATATCCGGCATTTCTGTTACTGCAAGACTCTGTTGTAACCAAAATCCTTTCTGCAGAGATCAATTGCAATGGTTCGTTGAGACGATATGAACTTTTAGATGTACTGGAATTCACATCTGATAGGAAGAGAATGTCAGTAATAGTAAAAGATTACCAGAATGGGAAAATTATCCTATTGTCAAAAGGGGCTGATGAAGCAATTTTTCCTTGTGCTAATTCTGGTACAACAGCTTCTTGTTTTCTATATTTATTATGTTGAATCCTTAAGTAACAGGTTATTTTCTATTATTTTCCTATTTTCTTTTTTTTTAACTATGAAAATAAGATTGTTTAGGTTTGGATGCTTCAAAATACCTAAGTTTCTTATTTCTGAGTAGTGGGGATATCCAACAAAATGTGATTCATAGAATTTATTTTGGGTGCCAAAAATGAAGAGCTGCTGGAATATTATGTGATCGTTGTGTTCCCTTAAAGATAAAGAGCAAGTTTTATCGAATGATTATTAGACTAGCGTATGGATCAGAATGCTGTGCTTATCGAATGGATTATAGTAGAAAGATGGGAGTAGCGGAATGAGAATGTTTAGATGGATGAGTGGGCATACATACCTTGAGGGATAAAATTTCAAACAAAGATATAAAAAATGGTTTATGAGTTGCAAATATTGAGTAAAAGATGAAAGAGAATCATTTATGATGGTTAGGGTATGTGCAAAGACGGGATATTAGCGAACCGGTAGAAAGTTGGAGCTAGGGCGACATACAAAAAGAGGGTGAGGAAGACCAAAGAAACTTGGAGGACAGGAGTAAAAAGGATATGAAGAATCTAGAGTTACAAATTGAGATGGTAGAAAATCAGACTGAATGGAAAAGAAGAATCCATGTGGATGACCATCGATGTTATGTTGTTGTTAGGTTAGCTTTGGAACGACGAATTTATCTTTCTTTAAAAAAATTTTATTGTTATTGTTGTAATGTTGTTAGATTTTTAATATGGAAATTCTCTCATCATTGTTCCATACGTATCTTTTTTAGAGATGCATGCATTTTGACCTCCTCAGATAACTACTCGGGACTACATCCATTTCTTTTTGTTATCATTGTAGAAATGAAATCAACTTTTTCTACTCTACTGATTCTAAGCATACTGAAAACAGGTCAACATCTAAGGACATTTGCCGAAGCCGTTGAGCTCTATGCTCAGTTAGGATTGCGGACATTATGCTTGGCCTGTCGCGAGCTTAAGGAGGATGAATATCATGAATGGTCTGTGATGTTTAAGGAGGCCAACAGCACTTTGGTTGATAGGGAGGTAACTCAGCATCTCATCATTGTCTGCCTATTACGTTTCCATCTAATCCTTTAATTTATTTTATTAATTTGCAGTGGCGGATAGCTGAAGTATGCCAAATAATAGAGCGTGACCTTGAAATCCTTGGCGTAACTGCAATAGAGGACCATTTGCAGGTATGAACCCTATTTTTAGAGATTTTTATTTTGGTGATATAACATGCGTTTCTATAATTCTTTTGGCTTTCATTTGTCGTGGGTTTTCTGAAGTTTGAATTACTTTGTATGAGAAGATAGTAAATGATGAGGTGTATAGAATAAATAAAAGAACTATGATGGTGAAGCTTGTGTATGGAACTGAAAGAAAAACTATTGATGTCATCAGCGCATACGCCTTACGTGCGAGTAGAGGAAACACTCAAAAGTAAATTTTGGGAGGAGTTAGATTTTGTGATGCAAAGTATCCCAACATCCTAAAAGTTTTACATTGGTTGTTAGGTAGAGAAAAGTGGCTTTGAGAGTGTCCATGGAGATTTCAAAGGAGTCTTTTTAGATTTTGCTACCCGAATTGATTACATCTTGATTAATAATAAACTGGAGAGAATGCTACACTAAATGATTATTTCTTAAATAGGTGAAATTATAGGAGAAGTGTCCTAAACTATAAGGTCATACTATGTAAATGTGTTGTAACTCAACACAAACTCCTATTCATATGCAAGCAAGCCTGCACTAGTATAAAATCAAGGACAAGGAAGAGTCAAATGGTGGAATTTAAAAGAAGGGTATGCTGAAGTATTTTCATTAAAGAAGTTGATTGTACAAGCCTGGAGAAGCAAAGCGTGGATATGGCTTTTTCTTGTATCAAAAGCAGCTCACAAATCCATGATCTAAACTGTTTTCGAAACTGTGACTCTGAGGGGTGTCACAGAAATTTTTTTCTCCCGCCCCCCCCCCCCCCCCCCCCCTTGCAAATGTCTTTTTCTCCGAAGTCATCTAGACCACTTTTTGATACATTATTTGTCTCTTTAGGGGAAGTGTTTGTCATTTATTTTGAAGGAAAAGGAAGGATGAAAAAAGAAAGTGTGTAAAGCCGTCATTGTACACCTGTTCATGAGTTACCTTTGTGTTTTTGCAGTACGGGGTGCCTGAAACGATTGAAACTCTCAGAAAAGCTGGAATTAACTTTTGGATGCTAACTGGAGACAAGCAAAGCACTGCTATTCAGATTGCCCTTTCTTGCAATTTTATATGCCCTGGTACTTGTGTTCATTTCTGATTTCCTTTAACTAGAATGTGAATACCAATATGAAATTGAAGGAAATGAGTAAATATTTCTAATCAGAAGTCTCATATTTTAAAGTTTATCATGGATAACTTAGGAGACATCACTATAACTGAAGGAATCTCTATTATAAAATTTAAGACTGTGCTATTAAGTATTAACTAACATAGTTCTTTGGTTTCGGATTATAATAGACTAAAGTAAAATGACTCATTAAATCATGTGCACTTTTTGTTTATATGAAGTTGCATATGATGTTTGCTACCAAGAGTCTATCAGAAACAACCTCTTTATTAGTTTTATCATTATTAAGGGTAAGGTTGCATTCATCCGACACTCCCAAACCCCTCCCTAGGGGGAGTCACGTAAAGCATTGGGGTAATGGGATGTTGTTTTTGTATTTCTCTCTGTTTGTGATTTCGTACACAGAAAATAATTTTTATAGATGCTGCTCCATATTTATATGCATGATAGAGGTTATGCATTCACGTAATTTTTCACACTTACGCATAAAGGACTGAAAAAATGATTTTTTCTCGTGATCATGACAGAACTGCTTTATACTTTCTTACATGATTCATGCTTGTTCTTTCACATCCAATAAACAAATTAGGAATGTCTCCATATACATTTTAAGCAATGTAAAATAGAAAATCTGAACCCTAAAATTTAGGAATGTCTCCATACACATGATTTATGCTTGGACAGAAGCCATAACCCCAAAATTGCAGAACCCTGAAAAATCTGAACCTCACATGCCCGCATAGGCCAGTTTGCACCTGCTCCCTGCTGACAGTGATCACTGGGTTTGTTGCAAGCCAAAATTGCAAGCAGTTG